>NC_037680.1:18636542-18936542 GCF_003255815.1 Theropithecus gelada | reverse complement strand
TTTTTTAATTTATGCAAAAAGCACCGTGGGGATTTCAATAAGGATCGTATTAAGTCTGAAGATTTTGAGTAGTATTGCCCTCCTAACAATAGTAGTTCATCCAATCCATTATCACAGGATGTCTTTTCTGGCTTTGGTTTCAAGATAATGCTTGTCTCACAGGATAAACAAAGTGTTTTTGTCCCTTCATTTATTAAGAAGGGTTTGCTCACTCATAGGTGGGAATTGAACAATGAGATCACTTGGACACAGGAAGGGGAACATCACACACCGGGTCTTATTGTGGGGAGGGGGAAGTGGGGAGGGATAGCATTATCTATGTCTCCCCTTAGGAGACATACCTAATGTAAATGACAAGTTAATGGGTGCAGCACACCAACATGGTGCATGTATACATATTTAACAAATCTGCATGTTGTGCACATGTACCCTTGAACCTAAAGTATAATAATAAAAAATTTAAAAATTAAAAAAAAGAAGAGTTTGCAAATGATTGGCATTAATTTTTCTTTAAATGTTCTGTATAATTCACCAGTGAAGTCACCAGGGCCAGGGCTTTTTTTTTTTTTTTTTTTTTTAGTTGGAAATGTTTGGAGTTCCAGTTCAATCTCCTTACTAGTTATGTCTATTCAGATTTTCTATTTCTTTGTTAGTCAGTCTTCATAGTTTGTATATTTCCAGTTCATATTATTGAAATTAGTTCATTGGCTTACAGTTGTTCATAATACTCTCTTCTAAGTCTTATTTCTGTAAAATCAGTAACAGTGACTCTACTTTCATTTCTAATATTACCTTTATCATTTCTGAGTTTACGTTTCCTCTTTGTTGCTCAATCTAGCTAAAGTTTGTTACTTTTGTTAATCTTTTTGAAGAACTAACTTTTAATTTCATTTTTGTATTGTTTTTCTATTCTCTGTTTTATTCATCTCCACTCTACCCTTTACTCTTTCCTTTTTTCTGTTTGTTTGGGTTTAGTTTAGTCTTTTTCTAGTGGTTAAGGTATAAGGTTTGGTTGTTGATTTCACATCCTTTTTTCTTTTATACTGTAAGTATTATTAGATATGAATATCCAGCTTAGCAATACGTTTGCTGTATTCCATAAGTTTTGGTATGCTGCATTTTCATTTTCATTAATCTCAAAGTATTTTCTAATTTTCCATGGGACTTCTCTTTCACCCATTGTTTGTTTAGTGTGTTTAATTCTCATATATTTTTGAATTTCTAATTTTTCTTTTGTTATGGATATCTATTTTCATTTCACAGTATAAAAAAGACACTTTTTACGACTTTTTTAATTCACAAAGACTTGTTTGTGTCTTGACATATGATCTATTCTACAGTATGTTTCATGTGCATTTAAGAGAGGTATATATTTTGCTATTGTTAAGTGAGTGTTCTGTATATATGTTAGGTTCTATTAGTCTACATTATTATTTGTCTTTTACTTATTTCTTGATCTCTGTCTGATCACTCTATCCATTATTGCTAGAACAGTATAGAAGTCTTCAATTATTTTTGTAGAACAATATATTTATCCCTTTATTTTGTCAATGTTTGCTTATGAATGTTGAATGCCTGACATTTTATGCACACATGTTTATATTTGTTATATCTTTCCGGTGTGTTGACATTTTTATCAATTATATAATGTTTCTCTTTGTCTCTTTTAACATATATTTTATGTGATACTGTTGTAGTCTCCCCAGTTAACATAATTGCTTTTGAGTTTCTTCATTTTTTGTTTTTTAACAGTATGATTACAATGTGTCCTGATGTGGGTCTCCTTAGGTGTATCCTACTTGTAGCTCATTGTACTTCTTAGATTGGATTTGTAAATTTATGCATTTTATTAAATTTGGGAACGTTTTGGCCATTATTTGTTTGAATAATCTTTCTTCTCCTCTCTCTTCTCTTTCTGTAAATTCCTAAATGTGTATCACAGTTCACTTCTTGGTGTCTCACTATTTCCCTGAGCTTTGTTCACTTTTGTTCATTCATTTTTTTTTCCCCATTGCTCTGATTAAATCATTTCAATTGTCTTGTACTCAGTTTTGCTAATTCTTTCTTCATCTTGCTTAAATCTGTCTTGATTCCCTCTAACAAAATTTTCAACTCAGTTATTGTGTTTGTCAGCTCCAGATTTTTTTAAATATCTTTTTGTTGATACTTCTTATTTCTTTATTATTATTTTCCTGTTTTTCTTTAAGTTATTTGTACGTTTCTTTAACTCTTTGAACATATGAAAGATAGTTGCTTTGAGATCCAAATATATTACTTTTTATTCTTGTGTTTCCTCCTAATAGTTTCTGGAAATTCATTTTGTTTCTTGGAATGTGTTTTTCTATTTCTTTGTAGGCCTTGTGTTTCTTGGTTTCTGTTGTTAAAAATTGAGAGTTTGAGGGGAAAAAAAAAACAAAAATAAACTACCTTTCCTAGTCTTTGTATTTTGCTTCTTTGCCAGAGAAGTCCTCTACCAATATGTTGGACATAATTTGGGCCTTGAGATAAGCCCACAGTAGAAAGCTTAAAGTCTCAGAGTTTTTCTGAGCATGTGCCTTATATGAGCCTGCTTGTCACTTTCTCAATTCTCCTACATACATACATGCTTTTGAATGATTTAATTTGCAAGAAAAGTCTTATTCCAACTTCTCCTTTGAGCTTAGATGGTCTGTTTTGTGTCTTTCCTGTAATCTCTTACTCCAGGAATCTGCGAGTCTGTAGTTCCCCTGCAGCTTTCTTGATCATTGCCACCTTTTTCTCCCAACTGAGATCTGAGTCAGATGAGACAGAGACAAGTATTTCAGGCAGCCCTCAGACAGTTTAGAACATCTCAAATGAAATATAACGTGCTCCTTTTGGCTTGAGAGAGGGAATTTGAAACTGCTCTTTCAAGACCAGAACTGTGCCATGCCAAGAATTGGGTAAGAAAAGAGCAAGTAAAAATGTTGTACAATTGTCTACTGTTTCAAATTTGCCTTTTCTTGATTGAATATTTGCTAGCTCTCTATAGATCTTTGGCTGTTTTCCAGGGTCCTATAAGGATAGTTAGTCAATTTCTGTTTGTTTCTGATGTTTTCATGAATGAATGAGGACTTCGAGTTTTGTTTGCCATTTTACTTATATCAATCCTGGAAATTATTTTCAAATTAAGAATTTATTTGGAAAAAAATAGCAACTTAAAAATGGAGCAAATGTGTGAGTAGATAATTAACATCTATGGTTGATCTGATATAAGATACATAGGCCTCGAGACATACTGATTGAATTCGAATTATGAATTCCCCGATCATTTTTGTAGCTTTTTAATATCTCAGTTTCTTCATTTGGAAACATGAGAAAATAATATGTACTAAAGATCAAATGTGTTAATCTTTCACTATAAAATAAAAGGTGCCCTGGAGTCATGGCTCACACCTGTAACCCCTGCACTTTGGGAGGCCAAAGTTGCAGGATCACTTCAGGTCAGCAGTTGGAGATCACCTCTGGCAACATAGCAAGACCATGTCTCTACGAAAAATTTAAAAAATTAACCAGGCCTGGTGGTGCATGCCTGTAGTTCTAGCTACTCGGGAGGCTGAGGTGACAGGACTGCTTGAGTCTGAGAGGATAAAGCTGTGGTAAACTGTAGTCGCACCACTTCACTCAAGACTGGGTGACAGAGTGAGACCCTGTCTCAAAAAATAAAAAGTAAAAATAAATTAATAAAAAGATAAAAGTCCTTAGAATAGTATTTATCACATATTTACCTATCAACAAATTGTTGAATATTATTGTTACTTTATATTAACTAGCATTTAAAAAATATGTTTTTGTATAATTGATCTCTTGATTATATTAAAATATGGGTAAAATCAATTTTTTTATATTTCTTTTTATGCATATATTAATAAATTATGTATATGTTGTTTAAATATTTAGATACTACTTTTAAAAATATTTTATAACTGCAGAATCTCATAAAATCAGATTTGTAATTAACTTGTATTTAAAAATATTATAAAGGTACTCAATTATATTTCATATTTGTTTATTCTCTTCAATAATCATTTTGATAAAAAGACAATTGAAATAATAATACTATCTACTATTAAAGTCTATTTATGTGCCAGGTATCATCCTACTTGACTTACAAATTTTTTCTCACAAAAATCATGTAATATATATATGTTTTATCATTTTTGTTGTATATTTGAAGAAACTATAATTAACTCATTATCTTTTCAGAGTCCTATATTCATCAGTGAAATATTATTTTGTATTTATTTTTTATTTTAGAGACAAGGTCTTGCTCTGCTAACCAGTCTAGAGTGCAGTGGTATGATCACAGCTCATTGTAATCTCAAATTCCTGGGTTCAAATGAACCTCCAGTATCAGTCTCCCAGGTAGCTGAGACTATAGGAGTGCACCACCACACCCAGCTAATTTTGTGTGTGTTTGTGTGTGTGTGTGTGTGTGTGTGTGTGTGTGTGTGTGTTTTGTAAAGATGGTGGTCTCACTACGTTGTCCAGGTTGGTCTTGAACTCCTGACTGCAAACAATCCTGCCACCTTGGCCTCCGAAAACACTGAGATTATAGAAGCAAGCCAACATAGCCAGTCCTACAAAGATCATTTTATAGTCACATGAGTTGGCAACACTAACAAATTATTGCTAGCTTACTATAGGAACTTAATTGGTGAAAGAAAAATTAATAAGATATTTTTATTTTACCATTTTTGCATTTCCCAATTTTGCCTCACTTGTTTAACTTATAAGTCACTGTATATTTCTATCTATAAAATATTATTATATATAATGTTTTATCAAAATTGTGAAAATAATGTACAAGTGTTTCACTCATCTTATAATTTTACATGAATGTGCCTATAATGTTCTTAAAAGAAAAAAGCCACACTTTTTATATTAATAAAATATTAACTTCATCAAATTATAAGGATTTTCTAAGATATAGTCCCTACTAAAATATCTTATCATTTTTTTTTCATGGCAATGGACATATCTGCCTCTCACCTTGTGAAATTGGCAAACTGGTACAAGCTGACAAGGAAGTGCCCAATTTTCACTGCTTCAGTGATGCAGAACTCATAAGAAATGTTTTGGATGCCCAATGACAAATCTAAGGATAAGGATAAAAACAGTAAAGCAGATAATGATTTCCTGAAGGGTGAGAAAACCCACCTGGGAAAAGTATACTTCAATCTTTCATTATAAAATTCATTTTTTTTTTTTTTTCAGAAAGACAGCCTTACAGAGAAACAAGGTTCTATGTCCTTCACTTTACCTTTAGTATAAAGAAACAAGTGTGCAAACCATAGCTAACATCAGGAAATTTTATTTCTTTATTTTTTAAAGCAAGTGCCTGCCTGTTCCTAGAATAAGTGCTCATTTACTCCGCTTACCTTGCATATTCTCTGAATTACTCTATCTCTAGCACAGCATAAGTACAGTACTTCATAATAAAAAAATCAAATAGGATTTAAATAATCATTAAGTAAAATTTAAATCATTTTGGATATATCTTTTAAAAGTGGCACAGACTGGGCTTGGCAACTCAAGCTTGTATTCCCAGAACTTTGGGAGGCTGAGGCGGGCCGATCACGAGGTCAAGAGATCGAGACCATCCTGGCCAACATGGTGAAACATGGTCTCTACTAAAAATACAAAAATTAACTGGGTGTGGTGGCACGCACCCGTAATTCCAGCTATTCTGGAGCCTGAGGCAGGAGAATCACTTGAACCTGGGAGGCGGAGGTTGCAGTGAGCCAAGATTGTACCACTGCACTCCAGCCTGGCGACAGAATGAGACTCCATCTCAAAGAAAAAAAAAAAAAGGCAGAAAAAAATGTACATTTAAAGAAAAATCTATATTAATTGTTCTAAGGTGTTAGAGAAGGCTATATTTTATAAAAGAAAAACTTAAATAAACTGTATGAAATTCCCTTAAAAATTTCACATATCCAGAAAGTACTATTTTCTCCACCCTAGCAGCTTTGCAAGAAATGGCAAACATTTTCTGTAAAGGGTCAGAGAAAAAATAAATTGGTATTTGCTTGCCATTTCGTCTCTTACAGCTACTCATGAGAACAACCATCGAAAAATACATAAATGAATGAGTGCGGTTGTTTTCCAATACAATGTTACTATAATAGGTGTAGGACTGGATGTCTTCTACTGGTTGTAGTTTGTCAACCCTGCTCTCTACTACAGTTATTGAAACATAGAGAAATCTTGGATATTGGAACATATTTAAGTTCCATGGCAGTGAGAGGAATCTGGGAAATTTTTATAAATTTGACAACCTTGAAAGAGTGGTGTGCTTTTCAGTGGTGCAGTTTATTATTTCTCTTACTATATTCTATTTATTGTAATACCAGCCTTCTGAAATAATCTCTAAAATATTAATTATGTAGCTTTCCCTTATTCTAGGTCGATGTTGCTTAAATTACAATCAGGCATTAATTCAGGAGCTCTGCCTGTGCCATGCTAAGTTACTGGTTCCCTAGATCATCACAGAGCCTTTAGGGGATGTAATAGAAAATGGTGTGACTTTCCTATGAGGAATGTTATGGGGAGAATGATAAATCCATTACTGTCAGCAAAAGCTAAAGATTGGTAGACAGCTCTGTTTGCAGCCCTCTAAATTTGATTAAAAACCAATGGGTTCATATCTAATAAACATACCCTTTCAATTCCCGCATGCAATTTAGAGATAGCAGCATGAAAATGCCCATCAATGTGCTACTGCACAGTCTGGAGGGATGTAAAGACCTCATGATGGATTCCTCAGCTTCCTTGACTAATGTCTCCAACATGACTTGTTAATCTCTGCAATGATCAAGTGGCTATTAATGATAAAGCTGTGCTAACCTTTTCAAAAATTAGAAGAGCATGACTACAAGTGAAGTTACAATGGCTTCTTGGAAAGGCAGCCTTACAGGTGAAAGATCGCCCTATCCAGACAGGAGTAATGTATGCATTATTTATACAACGTGTCTGGGGTCTTCATGAAAGATGAAATCTCAGTCTGGGAAGTGCCTTTCTCAGCAGGACTATTTTAGTTAAAGTGCACAGAGTAGTCTGCTGAATTTCCATAAGCTGAGTAGAAATGAAGAAAGTAGGAGTAATCATTTCTTCTTCTTTCTATGCTGAAGTCTATGTAAAAATAATACTAATAAATAATACAGGTGAAAATTAATTGACTGGTCTAACAGACATTTTGAAGATTTTATAGTGGATTAACAAAGAGTTACTTATTAGCTTCTTTCTCTGCACTTTCTTTTTGAGGTATTATTATTTATTACATATATTCTACCCCAAGGAAAGGAAACTTCTTTATTCTCAAACCCAGTTACCTTTGCTTTCTATCTTGCCATAACACTTCTTGGAGGTAAGAACACACTAATTCTGTATTGAATGGGTGAATGATAAAGAGAAAATATTTGGGAAAAAATCAAATTTATTAATATTAAACCAAAAATATTTTTGCTACATTGCTTCAAGTAGCACCTGAGGTCATTTCCTAATAAATCTGTGCAATATAGTTTAGTCATACTCAAATGTTCACCTGTCTCTGAACTCAACCGCTTCTTTTCATGATTGCACGCTGCTTTGACCATGCATGGGCCTGGAATGAATTTGACCCTATTCTACCCAATAACTCAGGATCTTCCAGTCCAGTTACAGTGGTTCATAGTGTACACTTGCACATGGATACACGGTGACCCTGTGAGTGCATAATGAATCATACTTTAATGGCTAGTTCATTGTTACTCTCTTTCTGAAGACTTTCCTGGGTTTCAACTGCTCTTTGTATTTTGTATATCTCATTTTATTTTTCAACTCATCATTTAGAGCTATAATTAATGACTTTTATATCTCTCTTAACAGTAGAAGCAGAAAATTATCATCATTACCTCCACCTTAGAAAATCTAGAGTAAAATATGAACTGAAGGAGGAACCTCAGTTAGCAGTTCCTAGTAAAGACTCTTAAGTGAAACAGGTTGTATCAGATTAAAGATGGGCACAAATTCTTTGCTACTTCTCCCATCGAAAAGGGTGGAACTTCACTCCTCTTATATTTGGCTAATTTTGTGACTTGCTTCACCAAGAGAATATAGTGAAAAGTGACTTTCTGGAGTTCCTGACACCAGGTCACAAGAAGCCTTGCAGATTCTCCCTGGGGCAAAGAGATGCTTGCTTCTCAGAACACTATTACCTTGGAATACTCACCCTTAGATTCCATGTTGTGAGGAAGCCAAGCAGTTCCTGGAGAGGGCCACATGGTGAAGAATCAAAGCCTCCAGCTGATAGTCTCAACCAGATTTCCAATCAACAGCAGCACCAACTTGCCATCTGTATCAGTCTGTTTTTACACTGCTATAAAGAACTGGCTGAGACTGGATAATTTATGAAGGAAAGAGGTTTAATTGACTCGCAGTTCAGCATGGCTGGGCTCCAGTTCCCAAGAAGTTCCTCATCTCCATCTAAGGCCACCTCAGCTTAGACTTCATTGTCCATATCACTATCAGCATTTTGGTCAAAACCATTCAAAACCATTCAACAAGTCTCTAGGAAGTTCCAAACTTTCCTACACCTTCATGTCTTATTCTGAGTCCTCCAAACTCTTCCAACTTCTGCCCATTACCCAGTTCCAAAGTCTCTTCCACATTTTCAGGTATCTTTATAGCAATGCCCCACTACATCAGTACCAATTTACTGTATTAGTCTGTTTTCACACACGATAAAGAACTTCCTGAGACTGGGTAATTTATAAAGGAAAAACGTTTAATTGACTCACAGTTCCGCGTAGCTGGGGAAGGCCTCAGGAAACTTACAATCATGGCAGAAGGCAAAGGGGGTAGCAAGGCGCCTTCTTCACAGGACAGCAGGAAGGAGAGGAGAAACTATCAAACACTTATTAGAAAACACATCAGATCTTGTAAGAACTCACTTACTATCATGACAACAGCATGGGGAACCTGCCATCATGAATTAATTACCTCCACCTGGTCTCTCCCTTGACACACTGGGATTATGGGGATTATCGAGAGCACAATTTAAGATGAGATTTTGGATTGGGACACAGCCAAACCATGTCACCATCCATATGAGGCTGCAGTCTTGGAAGTGGATCATCAAGCATCAATCAATTTGCCCTAGCTACTGCCACATGAGACAGAGAAAAGCACTGCCCAGCTTGTGGAATATTGAGCAAAGTAAATTATAGGTGGGGTTCTAAGCTTGTAATTTGGGGTGTTTTGCTTTGTTTTTAGATGGAGTCTTGCTCTGTCACCCAGGCAGGAAATGCAGTGACACAATCTCGGCTCACTACAACCTCTGCCTCCTGGGTTCAAGCGATTCTCCTGCCTCAGCCTCCCGAGTAGCTGGGATTACAGGCACCTGCCACCATGCCCAGCTAATTTTTTGTATTTTTAGTAGAGGTGGGGTTTCTCTGTGTTCACCAGGATGGTCTGGATCTCCTGGCCTCATGATCCCCCCGCCTCAGCCTCCCAAAGTGCTTGGAATACTGGTGTGAACCACCGCGCCCAGCCTGGGGTGATTTTTAATGTATTAATAGATTAAAAAAAATGATGACACAGGGTTTTTTTGTTGTTGTTGTTGGTTTTCTTGATTTTTGTTTTTTGTTTTCAGGAAAAAAAAAAAAGGCTGCACTAGCCACACGTGTTCTTACATATATAAGGAGAAGGTTAGTAAACACATACATAGTCCTCGCATTGAAAAACTTTGACTTATTTTCCTCAAAATAGAACTTACTCTTCTAATATACACCATACCTAAATGAAGCAATAGAGAGAGAAGAAAATGTATACATATGTATGTATATATATACATATGTATGTAATTCTTATCATAAAATGGTGAAACTTAGATCTCTGAGATCAGTTACCACTTAACAGATAAAACTAAAATTTATGTAATTAGGTGACTTACTCTAGGTCACATAGATAGTGATAGAAATTATCAAGATTGTCCCATGATTCTAGTTCTGGGTTATTAAAATGTAAATACTAATTTAAAATAATAATCAAGAGATACATAACATGTAATCAGACTTCCAGTTTCCCAAAAGTCTCAAGTAGAAATAATGCTTCAGTAAAAGCACCTTTAAACATACAAGTTCTCCTGTACCAGCATTAGTCTATTATTATTTCAGGACTGTGTTCAGTGACAGATGGTTGGGTCACTCAGATACTAGGGGGATACAAATATTTCAAGACTGATTATATCTGGGCCTTCAAATTAGGGTGCAAAAATATTTTTATAACCTAGCTTTTCTTGCATTAGGAAACTCCCCTTATATACCCATAACTAAATGTACTCATCTAGGACATGTAGGCCAATTTATCTTCCAGAGAAGTCTCACAAAATGAAAATAAAACCACAATAACTCACTTTAATGGATGATGTTTTCAGGAGTGTTCCTAGAATAAGATACTCATTTGTTGGCACATTTCAAGTCCATACTAGTATTCTATCTCTATTTTAGAGAACCTTAAATAAAACTGGTTGACAAAATTAAGTGCAATGAGAAAGTGAAACTTGATGAGAACAAACTGAAGATTAGGGTCCCTTTCCCAACTAAAGGAGCTAAAAGAGAAATCTCTTGAACTTTGAGGCAATGTGTGTGAGGGTGTACGGTAACATAGAGATGTTACTCCTTGTATGATTAAATTTGTAGACTAAAAATCATTCCCAAAATAAATATGTGTTTAGAAACAGTTCTAATATCTATCCCCAGAGCTCATTCTTCACCCTTATAGTTGAAGCCTAGGGTGCCACCTCCTGCTTTTGTAGATAACATTGGGGCCGTCTACTTTCAGGTTGGCCATCTCCTGGGGCTTCTTTTTCCCACACTCAAAGGATTCTAACTCTAGTCTGAAACCACAACTAGCCTGCTATCAAGGACTGAAAGAGACACCATGTTAGAGAAAATTCTCAGTCCTAGAACAAACATCCCTAAGGGATGAAATAAGAGTCTTGCTTAAAATGGCAGAAAAGAAAAGTAGAGGGGCAAGTACTTCAAACTACTTTTATCATAACTTACCCTACGAATCTTACAGAGTGAGTTGAGGAAAGTGGTAGGGTCAGGAATGGGTGCCTATATCTAAGCTGCAAGTCTGCTTGAATGGCTGGGCCTCCCTTGACATGAGTAGCAGTCACTAGTAGCCAGATTTCACACAAAAGATCAAGGCTTTATTTTGCATATGTTCAATCTGAAATAAAAGATATTTAAAGGGAGCTGTCAAGGTGGCAGTTGGATAACTGTCTCTGAAACTCAGAAGCAAAGTGTGGACTGGAGATAAGTGTATGGAAGGCTGTATGATCGTGATATAGAGGCCAATAAGAGCCATGGGAGTATACATGAGATTATCCAGGGAGATGACATAGTGAAGACTGATATTGAGGCTATGTAAAGGACAATGACATGGCAAAGTGATTGAGAACAAGAGTGCAGAAAGTTAGATGGAAAATGACAAGAGTATATGAGGGAACCTAAGGGAAGTAGTGTTTCAAGGAGAAAAAGGTCACCAGCATCAATTATTCCTCACATGTCAAGTAAGATGAGAACTTCAATCTCATTTGAACATCCCATGATGTTTTCCAGTCATACAATTTTTATTGTCCTAAACATGTTATGATCTTATTCAACTCTGGGCTTTCACACCTGGTTCCTCCCCTTACTATTGGGTTAATTGTATTTAGCTTTTAAGGTTTTGACGTCAAAGTTACTTTGTCCAAAGAGCCTTTCAGATCTGCCCCTGTGTAAGTCAGGGACTCAACCTACAATCTTACATTGCACCTTATGCTTTTCTTATCTTAAAATTCACTACTCATTATTATCACTTTTTTTAACTGTATTTCTTCCCAATGCTCTGTAACCTCCATGATGTCTGGGATCAAACTTACCTTGTATATCACTGTATCCCTGAGTAACTGGCACATAGTAAATACTTATTAATTCTATGCTGAATTAAATAAATGGTGTGAAACAGATTCACTGTGTACTGGTTACCATTTCAGCCCATGCAGCTTGGCTTCAATTTCTTCTACTACTTGCATTCATCTGGTGATATAAACCATGTACAAGTTAAATTAACAAATCTTATGATTCACAGATAGGCAGTAAGGTGTAGAAGCTTAGGATTCACATTGGTCCAATCCTCCAAGTCTCAAGAAAGCCACCTAAGGTAGGAAAATCTTGTTTACATGTGCCCCACTTGCACCACAATGGAGGAGTTTGGCAAAGCAGCCCACCTTGGGCATTATACCCCGGGACAACAGGAATCACTGTGCTAAGTCATTGAAGAACATTGCATTCCAGGAGGGACTGAAACAAAACCAGTGCTGTTCTGGCCAGTCACCCCCATCTCAGGATGTTGCATTCCTAGCACATTATACAATTATTCTGAGAACTACACATGAGAAAATGGGGAGAACTAGATTGGTCCAAGGCCACCTAGATAACTGTTCAGAAAATGGCATTAAAAAGCATTTGTATTAGCTTTTATTTTATTCAAAAAGTTTCAGTCTTGGCTTTTCTCTTTGTGGCTTCTCTGATACCTCTCTGGATGCTCTTTCCTATTCTTTTTCAAGATACCTACAATTCTGTCTACACTTTAAATGCTGGTACCCCGAGGGTTCTGTTCTTGTCTACATTCTCTTGTTAATTTACTCCCCTTCACATATTCATGCTTTATTTACAAAATTTTGATGAACATCATATGTTCATCTTTGATCCCAGTTTCCTCCTGTGATTTACCCCTATGTATCCACCTGCCTACTAAATATTTCAAGTTGGCTGTTGCATGGAACCCTAGATTCAGTATAACCAATCATATGAAAATAAACTGCCTTTAGTTTATCCCTTTACCTCTATTAAGTACCTCAGACATTGGCATTGATATTCACCTGGCTACCTAAGGAAATTAGTTGGGTGGTGCATAATATGATTCTTTGCCTGCTGTATCCGATCAGGTAACAGATTTCTTAATATTTTAGATATCTTTGTTCTCCTTATTTTTCATTGTATTAGATCAAATGCTAATTGTTCTAATGGTTTTCTGAAAAATCTCCTTAACAGAATTGTTTACCCCCAGGATCACTGCTGTACAATTTATTATGTGTATTATTGAGTTATTTTTCAAAATGTCCCACTTCAAACGCACCTGCTTCAAACCTTTCAGTGGATTCTCTTTTCGTAATAAACTCCTTAGCAAGACAGGAAAGGCCCTTCCTGACATGGTTCTTATCTTCATCTTGACACTCATCACATCCTCCATCACTACCACAATTGTAGTTCCCTGAACACGTGTGTTCTCTTTGCGACAGTGCAACTATGTATGCAAATTTCCTCTCCTTAGAGTACCTTTCTATGACTTTTGTCAAAACTAATAATTATTGACAAACATGTTCAAATATTATTCCCTTTGTGAGGCATGCAGCTCTCACTCCCAGAAAATAATCTCTTCTCCGAGATACCCCTCTACCATATTGTATAAACGGTTCTGTTGCTTAATGTTATCACCAAATTCCCATGATTTCATTGTCTTTTAACTTCTACGTTGTAATTTTGGGGCAGGGGCATCCAGGACACCAAATCTAATTTTGTATTTCAAGGTCTAACACAATGCATATGCTCAGTAAATGTCTTATGAATTGAAATGAAACAGCATCTTGAAACAGAATTGTTATGAATTTAAAAACTGATTCTCACAGTGTTAAAATTTGGTTCTTTGTGCAATCAGAGTCTTTTCTCTAAATAAATCAAAGTACTGCAATGCCATAGCCAAAATTAATAAGAGTTAAATTTAGATCAATTAATGCTATTATTTCTAATAAGATATTAGCATATCATTGGGAAGTATTTTTGTTACTGTTGATGGTGATGGTATTGTTGTTAGCTGAATTGATGATCTTATTAGGGAAATACTAGAAGCATCATGTTTGTGTTAAACCAAGTCAAAATTTAGTAGCATAGAGCTTTTATTGCATGTAAAATACTGGAAAATAAGAAGATGATACTAAACCTATCAACTAGAAAATTACTTCAGTACTGTAGCATATCATTTTCTCAAGCATAAACTCTATAAAGTTGAGTATGAAAAAAATCCAATAAATCCCTGTGACAATGGGGAATGGAATTAAAACCCAAGTGAAATTAAATTCTAGAAGATTAATGTTGCCAGTTATATTTTGATGACAACAATAAACATAATGCAATTTTGTTAACTTATTGCTTTAAAATGCAAGCTGATAACTAACAATGGTACCATTTTAGCACAGGTAACTAACTACTTGCATTTGAGTGTCCCAACAGGTAGCCTGAATTGCAATAATGAAGAGGCACTTAACTCATTAATGTTTTTTATAGTCTCTTAAATAACATTAAAATTACCTTAGAGTCTCTAGTATATTTAACAATTATATAAAGAATCTCTTGTCCATTTCCTCACCTAGACATTTGTCTACTTACCTTTATTTGGATATTCATTTAAATATAATTTCCACCAGTGTATTAAGCACGTATAGATGAATCTTCAATTACACAATCAGAGCATTATAAGGGAGAAACTATTTTAAAAGATATACTTAGTTTGCAAATATTGCTCATTTGTGGGGCCCACAAAATTTAGGATAGAAGAGCTATCCTTTAGTGTTAAAATCAGATAAATTCACATGCCATCAACCTCAAAATTTTAGAAAATCTATACTGTTAACACTTTATTCAGATCCTTCTGGTACTGGTTCCAAATGTGGTCCCAGAATCTACATCAGTACCACTTTGACACTGGTTAAAATGCAATTATCTGGCCTCACTCAGGATATACTGAATCAGAAATTCTGGGGATGGGGACCAGCTATCTTCAGAATTCTGATGCATACTAAACTTGGAGAACCACTGCTTTAAAGTAAATAGCTTCATATAATTTTAGAAACCAAAGGAAACTTAAGAACTGACATCCTCATTTCCCAGATAATGCTAAGAGTGATTAAATGGCTTCCTCAAGAAAGCTTTATAACTAACCAAATTTCTAAGCTTCTGGTCCTCTGCAAGTGTCTAATCCTGGAGAATGTAAGCATAGAAGTTTCCTTAAAATTGGACACAAATATATATATACACATGTGTGCATGTGTACAAGCTCATGGATTAAATCTAATATTTACTTTTTAAAAGGAGTTTCTGAAATTTTTATTGACCACTGAAATGAACTAGACTTTATTACATTATGAATAATAGTCAATGTCACTTCATATTTTCAGAGGTAGACTTAATAAGGCTTAATATTCCAAGCCACAGATGTGCTATACTTCTAGGAAGAGCTTTGTCAATATCAATCTAATTAATTAAATAATTTACATGTGGGGAAACATTTCAGGCAGAGATAACAAAAGGTCTCTTGTCATAAATCATTCTTAAATGATATCTTAAAATTAAACATTTATATTCCAACCAGGTGTATTTCATTAAACTTATCTATTTAAAGCAGAGACAGATAAAAATCTTATTTTTTAAAGGTTTCACTGCAATTGCAATAAAGTTATTTTAATATTTATTTATAATGACTTTTTTTTCCTTAGTGCAGTCAGATACAAAAGTCGGTGCTTTTCTGATGTGTGTATTTCTGTGAATAGACATGCTACTCTTCACAAATTAAAATGTTTATAGTGCAAAAGCTGTTTCCCTAAAGGAAAAGTGGAAGAAATGAATAGAGACAGATCCCTTATAAAAAGTTGAAATTGCACCAAAAGGAAATTAAAGAAATTCTCATTGTTGGGGAAAAAATAAGACACAAGCTAGACAAATCAAAATCCCGTTTCAATGAGCCCATCTGAACAAAACCATATGCACGAGATTCATTACCTTGAAGATGAGTAAAATCCATGGGGTTTCCCAAGGAGTTCACATTTTATTTTCTGTCTTAACCCAATTATTAACATGTTTGGCAAAGAGGAAGTTAAAATATCTGCTTGAAAAAGAAGTAGAAATATATATGCTATATTTCATCAAGCCTATCATCACCTCCTTATCCCCTGCATCACAACAGGAGCTAAGAGTCTGTGTTTTGCATATCTTGTCCCATTTCATATCAAGTCAGATAATATGTTAGATAGCTCCAAAGAATGAAGTTGAACACTACTGGAACACCGAGTAGTAAACTAACAATATCACTTCCCTAGGCCTTAATGTGCTTCCAAAGAGTACGATACCAGCTATAAATCTGACTGAGAGTGTTCCTGCTTGAGCTCAGTTAGGACTTGTCACGGCAACTCAGAATCCTATGACTTCCTTTTAGTAAACCAAAACAGGAAAACTATCTAAGCTTCTAGTAAATTGAATCCATGTTTTCTACCTCTAGCTATGCACAGCACTAGAGGTATAATAATTACTTCAGTTCAAACACCCTTGGTTAAAAGTCAAGTTCATGCCACTTCTAGATCAAATCCTTTGAATAATAATATACTGTTCTGATGTGGGATTAGAACTTGTTATTCTTGAGATTTATGAGAATGTCCCTCATTTAGTGTAGACAAACCCAGATTCGAGGTAGTTCTATGTTAAAACTAGATTGTGTCTCATACCTTACATGGCTGCAAATGTTTGAGCAATAAAATAGTATTTTTGAAAACTATTCACAACTGAACTCAAAATTTATATCATGTATTAGATAGGGAATATGCGGGGGAAAAAATCCCAGAGAAAACTCCCTCTTCAGAAACCATGTAGTAATTTAAACTTTCTGCCTGTGTATGGTCTCATAAAATTTATACAGGAAGAAATTAAATGTATAAAATGATTTATAGGTGGATTAAAAAAGCTTGCAAGTTTGGGATTTCATACATCTTCATGAAAACTGTTATAAATCTCTGTAACCTAAATTGCTTATCCAGGTTCTACAGAAACAGCATAAACAGAGCAAGCAATTATTTGTAATAAACTTTTTCTTTAATATCGTGGCAATCCCATTTCCTTAACACACTCGTCATAATATATGTTGTGCTCTCCAATAGCCAAATACCACATGCTAGTTGCTTGTGCCTTTTGGAATTGTGCAGGCACTGTAGTAACTATGGGCAAGTCAACCTGGTTGTAATGTTAAGAGCAAAATAGGAGGAGGAATAAACATCTTAGCTCTGCCTTTTGAAGGCAAAGACATTTTTTATGAGCCAAACCTTAAAATGTTTACTACTTAAAAAAAAGGTTCAAAATAATGTGTTCTGCTTATAGTTTTGAGAAAATGTGTTAAATAAGTTTCAGATTCTATAAAACATTATGTGCAATTTGAGATATTCATTGCGTGAAATGATGTCATGAATCACTGAGGTAAACATTCAATCTGTGGTGCTAAGAGATAATCATCATCCATCATTTCAAATTTTCAATTTTACTTTACAAATTAAAGTTATGAAAATAATAACTTTATTTAAATAATACTAAAGCATCAAATAATTAACTTTAATGCTAAAATTATTTTTAAAGTTCCTTTTAAAATTATTTTTCTCAATAGCATTTGTATCCCCAAAATACATACAGAATATATGTACATGTAGATCCATTTATATAGTGTATAAAGATCAAATCAGGGCAATCAGAGTATCTATCATCTTAAATATTTGTCTCTTGTTTATGCTAAGAGCATGCAAATTATTCTCTTCTAGCTATTTTGAAATGTACAATAGACTAATTACATTTAGTCACCCTACTTACTGATCTATCAAATGCTAGGTCTTATTTCTTCTACCTAACTGTATATTTGTACACATTAATCAAACTCTCTTCATTCTTCCCTCGCCCCTATCCTTCCTGGCTCCTAGTAACCACGAACTTCGCTATACTCTCTATCTTCAGGGAAATTTACTTTTTAGCTCCAACACATGAGTAAGAACATGTGATGCTTGTCTTTCTGCACTTGGCTAATGTCACTTAACATAATGTTCTCCAGTTCCACCCACATTGCTGCAGATGACAAGATTTTATTCTATTGTATGGCTGAATAATATTCCATTGTGTATATATACCACATATTCTTTATCCATTTGTCTGTTGATGGGTACTTGTTGATTCCAAATTGTGGCTATTGTGAATAGTGCTGCAATAAACATGCAAGTGCAAATATCTCAGTAAATTGATTTCCTTTCATTTAAATACATACTCAGCAGTAGAATTACTGGATCATCTGGTAGCTAAAGTTTTAGGTTTTTGAGGAACCCACCGAACTGGTCTCCACAGCGGTAGGACTAATTCACATTCCCATCAATAGTGTACCATGGTTCCCTTGTCTCCACATCCTTGTCAGCATTTGTTATTGCCTGTCTTTAGATATAAGTCATTTTAACTGGGGTGAGATGTTTTCTCGTTGTGGTTTCGACTTGCATTTCTCTGACTGTTAGAGATGTTGAGTATCTTTTCAAATACCTGTTAGTCATTTATATGTATTTAAAATGTCTGTTCAGATATTTGCCCATTTTTAAATAAGATTATTTTTATTATTTATTTATTTATTTGTTTGTTTATTTTGGTGTTTCATTTTGTTTGCTATCAAGCTGTTTGAGCTCCTTATATATTCTGGTTACTAAACCCTTGTCAGAGGGGTAGTTTGCAATAATTTTTCTCATTCTGTGGGTTTTATTTTCCTTTTGTTGATTGTTTCCTTTGCTATGTAGAAGATGTTTAACTTGATGTAAAACCCGTTGTCTATTTTTGCTTTTGTTGTCTGTGCTTTTAAGGTCTTACACAAAGTATCTTTACCCTGGAGCATTACCCAATGTTTTCTTCTAGTTGTTTCATAGTTTCTGGTCTTAGATTTAAGTCTTTAATCCAGTTTGGTTTGATTTTTATATATGATTAAAGAGAGAGTATAGTTTATAGTTTTCTTCTTCTACATATGGCTATCCACTTCCCCAGCATCATTTGTTTAAGACACTGTTCTTATCCTATTGTATGTTATTGGCAACTTCGTGAAAAATAAGTTCACTATAAATGTATGGATTTGTATCTGGATTCTCTAGTCTGTTACACTGATCTATGTGTTCGCTTTTATGCCAGTATCACACTCAATAGCATTTATGTACACCAACACTGAACAATCATAAAAATAAGGATAACAATCTCATTTACAATAGCTACAAAGAATATAAAACAGGCGAGAATCAATTTAACTAAAGCGAAAGATCTATGCCAAAAAAAAAAAAAAAAAAAAACCAATGAAAGAAATTAAAGTGGACAGAAAAAAATAGAAAGATATTCCATGCCCATGGATTAAAATAAATATTGTTAAAATGACAAACCTACCCAAAATAATTTACAAATTCAGTGCAACCCCTACCAAAATACCAATTACACTTTTTCACAGAAATGTAAAAAAAATTCTAAAATGTATATGGGACCATAAAGTAATTTGTATAGTCAAAGCTAGTCAAAGCAATCTGATTAAAAAGAACAAAGCTGGAGGCATTGCACGACCCGAGTTTAAAATATACTACAAAGTTGTAGTAATCAATGTTTAAATTATATGGACCATTGTGCAATAAAAGTTATAAAATGTAAGGATAAGCTAATCACAGACATTTCTTGTGCAGAGTATTTTAGTGATTTTTATAAAAATTTAAGGACATGTGCCAGTTATCTCCTCAAAAATGTACTTATATCTATTATTTGCAATTCCATTTGTTAAAAAAAAAAAAACTAGTGTTTAATACAGATTACTTAAAGATAGTGGTACTGATTTTCTGGGAGGGGATGGAAAATAGATGAGATTTAGATCTTGCAGAACAGCTTGGAAAATAGCTAAAATGGATAGAATTAAGTAAAACTGTACTTTCATTGAAAAATTTGTTTTATTTATTTGAGATTAAAAAAGCAACTAGTCTCATAATTTTTACTTTCATTATCTCTTCTTTCCTTTTAAACCTAAGTGAAATATCATGACCAAGTGAGATTTATCCATGGGATTCAAGGATGTTTCCACATATCCAAATCAAGCAGTGTGATACATCATATTAAAAGAGTGACGAATAAAACTTATATGATTGCTGAAAAAGCATCTGATGAACTTAAACATCTCTTCATGATAAAACCATCTCATTTACAATAGCCACACATAAAATTAAATATAAAGGAATTAACTAAATCAAATAAGTGAAAGATCTCTATAATGAAACCTATAAAACACTGATGAAAGAAACTGAAGAGGATAGAAAAAAAAATGTTCTATGTTAGTGGATTGGAAGAATTTTGTTAAAATGTCCATACTACCCAGAGCAATCTACAGATTCAATCCAATCCCTATCAAAATACCAATGATATTCTTCACAGAAATAGAAAAAAAAAAAAGTCCTAAAATTTATGTGGAACCACAAAAGACCCAAATAGCCAAAGCGGTCCTAAGCAAACTAGTAAGCCTGAAGGAATCACATTACCTGACTTCAAATTGTATTACAAAGCTATAGTAACCAAAACAGCATGGTACTGGTATAAAAGCAGGCACATAGACCAATGAAACAGAATAGAGATCCCAGAAATGAATCCACTTACCTACAGTGAACTACTTGCTGACAAAGACACCAAGAACATACACTGGGGAAATGACAGTCTGTTCAATAAATGGTGCTAGGAAAATTAGATATCCCTATGCAGAAGAATGAAACTATACCACTATCTCTAATTATACACAAAAATCAAATCAAAGTAGATTAAAGACTTAAATATAAGATCTCAAACCATGAAATCACTACAAAAAAACATTGAGGAAAATCTCCAGGGCATTGGTCTGGGCAAAAATTTCTTGAGCAATACCCCATAAGCACAGGCAACCAAAACAAACATGAATAAATAAAATCGCATCAAGTTAAAGAGCTTCTGCACAGCAAAGGATACAATCAACCAAGTGGAGAGACAACCCACTAATGAGAAAAAATACTTGCAAACTATCCCCTCTGAAAAGGGATTAATAACCAGGATACATAAGGAGTACAAACAACTCTATAGGAATAAATCTAATAATCTGATCAATAAATGGGCAAAATATTGGAATAGAAATTTGTCAAAAGAAGACATAAAAATGGCAAATAGGCATATGAAAAGGTGCTCAACACCACTGATTATCAGAGGAAATGCAAATCAAACCTCAAAAAATGAGACATAATCTCATTCCAGTTAAAATGGCTTATATCTAAAAGGTAGGAAATAACAAATGCTGATGAGGATATAGAGAAAAGGGAACCAGGGTATATTTTTTGTGGGAATGTAAATTAGTACAACCACTATGGAAAACAGTTTAGGTGTTCTTCAAAAAACTAAAACTTTAGCTACCATATGATCCAGCAATCCCACTACTGGGTATATACCCAGAAGAAAGGAAATCAGTATATCAAAGAGATATCTGCACTCTTAAATTTATTGCATCACTGTTTACAATAGCTAAGATTTCAAAGTAACCTAAATGTCCATCAACAGAAAAATAGAAAAAGAAAATGTGGTACATATACACAATGAAGTACTATTCAGCTATATAAAAAAATGAGATCCAGTAATTTGCAATAATATGAATGGAACTGGAGATCATTATGTTAAGGGAAATAGGCAAGGCACAGAAAAAAAATCGTTACATGTTCTCACTTATGTTGGGGCTCTAAAACACAAAACAATTGAACTCATGGACATAGAGAGTAGAAGGATGGTTACCAGAGGCTGGGAAAGGCATGGGATGGTGAGGAGGACATGGGGATGGTTAACAGGTAGAAAAAAAATTAGAATGAATAAGACCTACTATTTTATGACACTACAGTGTGATTATAGTCAATAATAAATGTATATCTTAAAATAACTTAAAGAGTATAATTAGATTGTACCAAAAAGACAAATGCTTGAGGGAATGGATACCCATTCTCCATGATATGCTTATTTCACATTGCATGCCTATATCAAAACATTTCATGTAGCCCATAAATATATATACCTACTATGTACCCATAAAAATCTAAACAATTAAAAAAAATTAAGTCAAGAAACACTTCCTCCCCTTGCATTAAATTACAAACTCAGAGGCCTGTAATGGCCTGGAAGGTCAGAAAATGTAGCACTCATCACTTGAATGACAAAGACCAGGCCAGTCAGAGAAAATAGCAAACAATAGAGCAAAAAGGTTCCCAGTAGGAGACAACTGCCTCTCATGGCCAAGACTTGGTAATAACATTTGGTAAGAGAGTGTCATATTTTTCAACATTCTCAGAACTAAGAAATCCAGATTTGGGGTTGTATCTCATGGATTTTTAAAGGTTGGGTCAACTTACAAAAACATGCTGGTCTAAAAAACTTCTGAAATGTATATTTCAGTTTCTGAGCTAGTCTCAACTTCTTTAGGGCATAGAAGTGAAATTTTTATGGCTTTGTGCATCATCATTATATTCTAATAAAATTCCTTTTAGGTCCAGATCCATTTGTAAACTCACATTCATATCAAGTCAGCCCTGAATCTGACTTACTGTGCATCTAATATGGTTCTTGATGGTATAGATGAGAGTAAAGAAAGCTAAGACAGCATCTTTAATTTGTGTTGGGAAGTATAAAACATAATTGTGAGCCATGGATCAAATACCAGCTCTGTTTTATGATTCTAAATTATATAGTAATTATATCAATATAGGCAAAGACTTTGAGGTACTTTTTTCCCTGTCTCTTTAAAAAGTTGTCTATTCTTTATTGACATATTGCCCCTTGGTTAAAACACAAAATATCGTATAATCAGAAGTAATATTTACTAAGAGATTGCTTTATATTCTAGAAGCAATATATATTTCTATTTAATAAAGCATTTTAGCTCATGACTGACAGAGTAATATAGATGGAAGCATAGACTTTTAAGTAAATGATTTATGTTTCTGTCTCAAATTGCTGTGTGACCTTAGGCAATTCTATTAATTTCTGAGCCTTGTTTATCTAAGCTATTCCAAGACAATTACAATCATTCTTATCCTATGTATGAGACAATATAGATTAATATTCTTTGTCAAATGTATGAACCTATGAAAATGTTTATTATTGGTCAGATGCAGTGGCTCACACCTGTAATCCCAGTACTTTGGGAGGCCAAGGCAAGTTGATTCCTTGAGCCCAGGAGTTCAAGACCAGCCTGAGCAACATGGCAAAACCCCATCTCTACCAAAAATACAAAAATTAACCGGGTGTGGTAGTGCACCCCTGTGACCTCAGCAACTTAGGAGGCTAAGGTGGAAGGATCAGTTGAGCCCAGGAGGCTGAGGCTGAAGCTGTAGTCAGTTGTAATTATGTCACTGTGCTGCAGCCTATGTGACAGAGTGAGACCCCATCTCAAAGAATACAAATGAATAAATAAACAAAATAAAAATAAAATGCTCATTATTATCTTTAATCAATCATTTAACAAAAAACTGTAGAGAAAGCAATATTAAAAAAAAGTAAAGTAAATACAGCAGTAAGTTGTAAAATATCTCAATCTAGCTGGAGCTGCACCTTCAAATATTTCCATGCATTGTTTGATTTTTATATTAATTAACTTTTAATGTCATACATCATTATTTTGGGCAACTTTCTTTTTGTCTATTCACAATTCTTAAAACTGCTCCTTCAATATTGACTAAATAATTTTCTGAGGCCTTCACATTCTCTAGACTATTTTCTCTAGGCTATCCAAATATATTTTTTGTAAATGAGCATTTTTACTCTGGAGAGCGAAACAAAATCTTTGAGTTGAATACGGAGCATGCTCCTCAGGTTTTTCTCTAGTATCTTTTTGTGACAAAGTTAATCAAGCGCTCATTTTATAGTTTTGTTTTTTGTTTCTTTTTTTTTTTTAACTATTTATTTATTTATTTATTTTTGAGACGGAATTTTACTCTTGTTGCCCAGGCTGGAGCGCAGTGGCATGATCTCAGCTGACTGCAACCTCCAGCTCCCAGGCCCAAGTGATTCTCCTTCCTCAGCCTCCCAAGTAGCTGGGGCCACAGGTGCCCGCCACCATGCCTGGCCAATTTTTGAATTTTTTAGTAGAGATGTGCTTTTACTATGTTGACCAGGCTGGTCTTGAACTCCTGACCTCAGGTGATTCACCCACCTTGGCCTCCCTAAGTGCTGGGATTACAGGTGTGAGCCAATATGCCTGGCTTATACAGCTTTTATAGCACCATTTTAATAAACTGTGCAGTGTATAAGTTCAAATGTATAAAACCTGTTTCTAAAAGTGACAGTGTACACAAAAAGTGCTACAGTTCATTTACATTCAGCAAGATGTCAACTCAAAGCTATAACAATTCATATATCATTGGAGACAATGCTACTCATTCCATATGGAGTTTAATAAGGTTTTTCTTTTGGCTCTGAAATTGCTAGCATCCATCTCATGTTTACAACTTTAAAATATACATATATTGAATTAAATAAAGTTGGTTGGGACTATTTTTCTTCTACCAAAAGGTAAAACAGAATAGAATTGTGCATGACAAGCGTTAGTTTAACAGGAATTAAAATTGATGTGTGATGAATCACTACATAATAGAACCTTCAATAGAAAGCAGTGAAGGATTTACTATCACCTCTTGGCTTTGTACATATAATTAGAGGAGGTATCCACCCAAGGAGTGGATCTGGTAGTTGTCAGCGTCAGTAGCTACATGACACAAACATATCTAGAGATGATGGATTGTGATTGCATTTTTCACTTTTAATTCAGTTATTTTGGCATGAGTTAGAAAGAAATGAGAAATATTTCGAAAATATATTGAGTTCATCAGGCTAGAATTTCCTGGGTGAATCAAATCAATATTAGCAAGTCGTTCAACCTAAATGCCTCTCCACAAAGTGAATAGAAATTACTAGGTGAAAACCTAAGGTAGATTTAGCTACTCCAGCCTGAAAAAAAAAAAAAAAAAAAAAAAAAAAGCAGCATAGCATGATTGAAAGAGAACAGTCTTTAGAATCACACACCCCTGGTTTGGGTTCCTAAAGCTGATATTTACCTGCTATAAAACGGTAGATAAATAATCCCTCTCATGCTAAATTTCTTCAGTTCTAAAAGTGGAACAAATGCATGCCTCAATAGGCTGTTTAGGATTTTAAAATTATGTTCAAAAAAAGGCATTATTTTAACAGTACTGGCTATATGGTAGTTGCTGTTACTATTATTATGATTACTGTACCCAAATGGAGTCCATAATTGGAATTAATTATTCGCCTCCTTCGAAAATACCATCAGTGCTGTTCTCAACATGTTCTGTATCCCAGTTTATCACAGTTACCTCAAGAAACTCAGGATTTCTCTGGTCATTCTTTATCTGTCATGATCTTACTTTTTATGGTTCTGTTGGTACATCTCTCTAATTGACTCAAATTGCCACTCAGTTGGATCCTTGCAGAAAATGCCCCATTGTGCATTTTGGAACCCATGGCCTATCAAGCAAAAAATTCCCCATATCTTCAGTGTAATAAATGTTTGACTTCATTTTTCACATTTGACTGCTGATAACCTTCAGGTTTCATACTTCCCCCTTTGTCTTTTGTACCACATCTAACAAGACAATACAAAAAACTCAGACACTCCTTTCCTTGGCAGCAACATGGACATCTGAACCACATAAAACCCAGCCCAGTAGGAGCACTTATCCCAGCCCCAACCCCTACCCACAATGTAAGCTAAAGCTACTGACTTATCCTTCACTAAAGCTGTACAGATCTGGGATCTTGGTGACTATTCTGCCCTCTACAGAAAGTCTCATTATACAAGCAATGAACTTTTTCAATCAAGGAGAAGAGACTCATCTCTAATTCATTCTATGAAGCCAGCATTACACTGATACCAAAACATGGCAAAGATACAAAGAAAAAAAGAAAAGAAAACTACAGACCAATATCCCCGATGAACATAGACACAAAAATCCTCAAAAAACAAACAAACAAACAAACAAAAACAAAAAAAACAATACTAGCAGACCAAATCTAACAGCACATTAAAAAGTTAATTCACCATTAATAGGTAGGCTTTATTCCTGGGATACAAGTTTGGTTCAACATATGCAAATCAATAAATGTGATTCACAACATAAACAAAATTAAACCCAAAACTCATTTGATTATCTCGATGGATGTGGGAAAAGCTTTCAATAAAATTCAGCACCTCTTTATGATAAAAATTCTCAAGAACCAAGACATTAAAGGAATATACCTCAATATAACAAAAGCCATCTATAACAAACCTACAGCCAACATCACACTGAACAGGCAAAAGCTGGAATATTCCCCTTGAGAACTGGAATGAGACAAGGAAGCCCATTAACACCAATCCTATTGAACATAGTATAGGAAATGCCAGAGTAATCAAGCAAGAGAAAAAAATAAAAGTTGTGCAAATAGGAAAAGAGGAAATAAAACTATCTCTCTTTACTGGCAATGTAATTGTATACCTAGAAAACCCTAAAGACTTCACCTAAGGCTCCTAGAACTAATAAATGGCTTCAGTAATGTTTCCAAATACAAAATCAATCTACAAAAGTGAGTAGCATTTCTGTATACCAATAGTGCTCAAGCTGAGAGCCAAATCAAGAACACAATCCCATTTACAATAGCCTTACAAACAAAAATAAAATATCTAGTGTATTAGTTCATTTTCACACTGCTTATAGTGTGAAAGAACCACCTGACCTGGGTAATTTATAAAGAAAAGAGGTTGAATTGACTTCTAGTTACACATGGCTGAGGAAGCCTCAGGAAACTTATGGTCATGGTGGTAAAGTGGTAAAGAAGGTAAAGAAAAAGTAAGGTACATCTTACATCGCATCAGGAAAGAGATGGAGGGGAAGTGCCACGCTTGTAATCCATCAGATCTCATGAGAACTCACTCACTATCATGAGAACAGCATAGGGGAAACCACACTCATGATCCAATTACCTCCCACCACACCCCTCCCTCAACATATGGGCATTACAGTTAAAGATAAGATTTGAGTGGAGACAGGGCCAAACCATGTCACTGAGAAATACATCTAACCAAGGACATGAAAGATCTCTACAAGGATAACTACAAAACACTGATTAAAAAAAAAATCATACATGATACAAATAAATGGGAAAACATTCCAAGTTCATGGATTAGAAGAATCAACATCATTAAAATGGCCATACTGCTCATAGCACTCTACAGATTCAACACTATTTCTATCAAGCTACCAACATCATTTTACACAGAGCTAGAAAAATCTAGTCTAAAATTCACATGGAACTAAATAGGAGCCTAAATAGCGAAAACACACCTAAGCAAAAAGAGTAAAGCTGGAGGCATTACATTACCCAACTACAAACTACACTACTATAAGACTACAGTAACCGAAACAGATACACAGACCGATAGAACAGAATAGAGAATCCAGAAGTAAATCCACACTCATATAGCCATTAGATCTTCAACAAATTCAACAAAAGTAAGCAATGAAGAAATGACTCTCTATTCAATAAAGGGTCCTGGGAAAGCTGACTAGCCAAATGCAGAAGAGTGAAACTGGACGCCTACCTTTCACCAAATGCAAAAATTAATTCAAGATTAATTAATGATTTAAAATTAAGACCTCAAACAATAAGAATCATAGAAGAAAACCCAAGAAATACCATTCTGCACATTGGCCTTGGGAATTTATGACTAAGTTCTCAAAAACAAATGCAACCAAAACAAAAATTGACAAAGTAGAACCTAATTAAACTAAAGAGCTCTGCACAGCAAAAGAAACTATCGAAGGAATAAACAGATAACCTATACAATGACAGTAAACATTTGCAAACTATGCATCATAGACTTAAATAATTCAATAAGCATAAAACAACCCCAATAAAACATGGACAAAATCCTTGTACAGATACTTCTTCAAAATAAGACGTATAATTGGCCAAAAACATACTAAAAATGTTTCACATCAACAATTGTCAGAAACATGCAAATCAAAACCGTGAGATACCATCTCACACCAGTCAGATTGGCTATTATTAGAAAGTCAAAAAGCAACCGGGCTTGGACAGAGAACATAGATGCTCCAGTGAGAACTCCTGAGGGGAATTCCCCTGAGCAGAGGGTTCCTGGTCAGGATGAAGCCTTCAGTGCATGAGTGTGAGTAAAGATCCTCAGGATCAAAAATGTTGGGGATAGGATATCCAAGAGGATTAGAGTGAAGTATGCCAAGTCTCACACAACACCAGGAAATGTGCAAGGTCTGTACACTGAGAACTGGAAAATGCTGCTGGAGAAAGGTAACAAAGACCTAAATAAACAAAGTATATATTACTGTCATAGGTCAGAAGATGTGATATTAGTAAATGTCAGTTCTCCCAAAATTGATCTAGAGATTCAAAACACTCCCGACAAAATTCAGCAGACATTTTTTTTTTGGTATAAATTTTTTAAAAGGATTTAAAAATTCATCTGCAAATTTGAAAAAAGTAGAATAGCTGAAATAATTTTTTAAAAGAAAAAAGTTTCAGAACTAACACTACTTGATTTGAAAACATCAAAAATCTGTGCTAATTGAGATTGTGATGTTCTCCTGAAAATAAACAAATAGATCAATAAAACAAAATAAAGAGTATAGAATTAGATCCACTGCTACATGGACACCTGATTTTTTTTTACAAAGTTTCCAAGGAAATTGAGTGGAGAAATAATATTTTTAATGGTGCTGGAGCAATTGGATATCTTCATGGGAATGATTAAACTTGGATACATACTTCATACCATTACAAAAATTAACTCTAATGAATTGCAGACCTAAATATAAGACTAAATCAATGTAACTTGTTACAAAGACTATAAAAGAAAATATTGTTACCTTTAGCTAGACTGAGGTTTTCAGATACAGCACCCAAAACACAATCTATTAAAAAATATTATTAAACTTCATCAAAATTCAAAAATTTTTCTCAGGGAAAGACACCATTAAAAAATTAAAAAGACAAATCATAAACTAGGAGAAAATATTTCCAAATTATATATGAGATAAAGAAATTATATGTAGAATATATAAAGAACTCTCCAAACTCAATGCTAAAACAAATAAACCAATTTCTTTTTAAATGAGCAAAAGATTTCAACTGCTATTTCAGCAGAGAAGTTATATAGGTAGTAAATAAGTACATGAAAAGATGTTCAGTATCATTAGTCATTAGGGAAATGCAAATTAAAGTGAGCTACCATTAGACTGTTACTAGAATGACTAGATTTTAAAAATTGGGCCCATTAGGCCAGGCACGGTGCCTCATGCCTGTAATCCCAGCACTTTGGGAGGTCAAGGCGGGCAGATCACAAGGTCAGGAGATTGAGACCATCCTGGCTAACACGGGGAAACCCCGTCTCTACTAAAAATATAAAAAATTAGCTGGGCATGGTGGCATATGCCTTTAGTACCAGCTGCTTGGGAGGCTGAGGCAGGAGAATTGCTTGAACCTAGGAGGCAGAGGTTGCAGTGAGCCAAGATTGTGTCGCCGCACTCCAGCCTGGGCAACAGAGACTCTGTCTCAAAAAAAAAAATAAAGATTGGCCCCGTTAAGTGTTGACTAGGATGTGAAGGACTAGAACTCTCATACACTGTCTATGAGAATATCCAATGGTACAACCACTCTTAAAAACAGGTGGGTAGTTTCTTATGCAGTTATGCATATATTAACTACATAATTTAGTAATTCCATTCATAGCCAGGCATTTACCAAAAAGAAATAAAAGAATATACTCATACAAAGACTTTTAACTGAATGTTTACAACAGCTTTATTTGCAATATCTTAATGATGGAAATGGCCCAAATACTGATCACCAGATACCTAGATAACAAGAGCATGGCATATCTACACAATGCAATGCTACTCATCAATAAGAAGAAAATAATAATAAACAACTACTGATACAGGCTGCAATATGTATGAGTCTCATAATAGTTTCTTAATTTTATTTATTTAAAATTCTAGAAAATGGCCGTGTGTGGTGATTCATGCCTGTAATTCCAGCACTTTGGGAGTAAATAAATTTTTAAAAATCCTATGCACTCATAGCCCTTTCAGTTCTTGCCCTATTTTCTGCTTCCCTTTCTACAAAAAATGTTTAGGGATTCACTTTTTATTTGGATGTCCTAACTTTGCACATACAACTTCACTCCCAAAAAACCTTTTATTATTGTACTAGTCATACAAGTTCACTATGTATTAATTACAACTGCATGCAGAAAATATGGAATCACCCTAAATGCCTATCAATGAATAAAGAAAATGTGGTACATATATACCATGAAATACTATGAAGTCATAAAGAAAAATATCATGTACTTTGCAGGAATATGGATGGAGCTGGAGGCCTATCCTTAGCAAACTAATGCAGAAACAGAAAACCAAATATCACATGTTCTTACTTACAAGTGGGAGCTAAATGATGAGAACACATGAACACAAAAAGGGGCACAACAGACACTGGGGCCAACTTGAGGGTGGAAAGTGGGAGGAGGGAGAGGATAAGAAAAAATAACTATTGGGTATTTGTCTTAGTAACTGGCTGATGAAATAATCTGTACAATGAACCTTCGCAACATGAGTTTGCCTACATAACAAACCTGCACAAGTATTCCTGAACCTAAAATAAAGTTAAAACAAAACAAAAGTACAAACAAAAAAATTGCATGCACACACACACACTATTCCTCATAATTTCAATACCTGGGGATAACTGCATTTAACACTTTTCAGTACCTCCTTCTACGTATTTTTCTGTGCTTCATATGTAATTTTTCACAATAAAATCCCTTCTTCTTTAATATAATCCATTCTGGATTTATTTTTCCCATCACCTCTTTGATATCACTCTACTCCAGGTTATCAGTGCTCTCCATATTGTCAAATCTAATGGTGAATTTTCAGTTCTTAGCTTACTCACACTTTTAGAATCATTTGACACAAATGATTACCCTTTTCTTGAAGTATGTTCTACATTTAGTTTTTCAGGAAACCACATACTACTTGTTTCTCCTCCTCACTCAACATTCTCACTTCTTCAATTATTGCCCTACCAGGTTCAGTCGTCATTGAACTTCTTCTTTTTCTCCATTTATACTCAGGATAATTATGTCCTGTCCTGTGGCATTAATATCATCAATGTCACAGTGACTAGCCTATTACTATCTCCAGCACTGACCTTTCCTCTGAACTCTTGATTTAAGAAACCAATTGCTTACTCTTTTGGGATATGTAGTAGCAATCTCAACCTTAGCATACCCCAAGAGCGTCTCTGGGCCCACATGCTCCCATGGAACTTCTCCCAGCCAACCCATCTCATGTAATGGCACGAACAATCACTCAGTTGCTCGGTTCACTATGTTGACATTATCCTGACTGCTCTGTAATATCTATATCCAATCCACAAACAAATCTACTCTACATTTCAAAGATAATGTATTTTCAAAATACCTCCCTCCTCTGCTATCGCCTATTTCAAGGCACCTACGCTTGACTTGGACTTCTGCAATAGTTTCCTAAAAAGTTTACTGCGGGAGGCAGAATGAGGGTCCCCAAAGATAACAATGTCCTAATTCCTGGAATATGTGATGTTACCTTATGTGGCAAAATTATATTTTGCAGATGTAATTATATTAAGGATCTTGAGATGGTGAGAGTATTCTGCATTATCCAAGAAGAACCCGAGTGTAACCACAAGAGGAATGCAAGGAGGTCAAAGGAAGAAGTAGGGGTTTTGACAACAGAAGCAAGAGTTTGCACTGATGTGAGCTGAAGGGTTTCAAGCAAAGGAATGCAGATGGCCTTAAGAAGATAGTAAAAGCAAGGACAAGGATTCTCCCTTATATCTTCCAGAAGGGACTAGTCCTGTGGCCACCTTGATACTAGCCTGATGAAACAGATTTTGATCTTCTGGCCTCTAAAACTGTGAGAGAATATTTTTTTTCTTATTTTAAGTCACAAAGTTTTGGCAATTTTTACAAGAACAAGAGGAAACATTTACTTGCCTTCTTCACTCTTACATCCTTATAATGTATTGGTGATAAGGTATACAATATTTCTTTAAAAATGCAGATGAATTCCTTTCATTTCCCAACTCAAAATGCTCCAGTGACTTCCCATTTCAGAAAAAAATCCAAAGCCCATACCATATCCTATAAGGCCTCAAATAGTTCTGCACTGACCACCTCTCTTCTGTTGGTTTATTCTCTTTCTGGCCACGACAGTCATGCCAGCCTCCAGGCTATGCCTCAGATACAACAAGCATGCTCCTGCCTCAGTAATTTTCTCCCCCTTTCATTCACATCCCAGCTCAAATCTCTCATCCTTAGAGGACACTTTCCTGTCCACTGCCTTGTCCACTGCATGCAAACAGTATCCTTTGTCGTTCGATAGCCCTCGCCCTGCTTTCCTGTGTCATTTCCTTTCCTATTTTTAGCTTTAGTTGATATGACATCACCTCTTAATTGATTTTATTTTTATTTTTCCTCTAGAATATAAACTCCAAGGTAAGGTCAGGTCCAAGGTAAGGTCAGGAGCTTACTTTTTTAACTGCTCCATCTCCAGTACTTTGAATAATTCTACCTTATAATAGGCAATAAACAAATGTTTATTGCATGAATTACTTACAATATCAATAGTAAAAATATTACAGTCTGCATTTTTATTTAACTAACAAGCCCTCTTATAGCCATTACAATGCTCCAGGAACTGTTTATATGCCTTACAAATTGTTATAAGTTTAATCCTAATATTAACCTTATAAGGTAGGTACTATCATTAACTAAAATGTATAGATGAGGGAACTGAGGGACAGAAAGGTTAAATGATTTGCTCAGTCACAGAGCTTGTATGTGTTCCACCTCTACAGTCCACATTCTTAGCCAAAATGCTATGTTCCCTCTCTAGTAGCTGTGTCAAGGAAATATATATTGTTGTAATAAAGTGTATTATTTTTTCTAAATGTCATGCATTTTACATTTAAATATTTATTTCAGCTTTTTTTTTTTTTTTTTTTTTTTTTTTTTTCTGAGGCAGAGTCTCATCCTGTTGCCCAAGCTAGAGTGCAGTGGTGCAGTCTCAGCTCACTGCAACCTACGTTTCCCAGAAGAAGACAACTCTGCCTCAGCCTCCCAAGTAGCTGGGATTACAGGTCCCAGCCACCGCGTCTGGCTAATTTTTTGTATTTTTAGTAGAGATGAGGTTTCACCATATTGTCCAGGCTCGTCTCAAACTCCTGACCTCAGGTGATCCACCCACCTTGGCCTCCCAAAGTGCTGGGGTTACACGCATGAGCCACTGGGCCCAACCTCGATTTTTAAATTTTTTTGGCACTTTTGGGTAATTATAGATGTATAGAAAGTTGTGAAGATAATACCAAGTGGTCCTATGCACTCCATACCCAGTTTTCTCCAATGGTTACCTTATCTTACATAGTTATCACGCAATATCAAATCTGGAAAACTGACATGGGTGCAATATGTAGATAAAGTTTTAGATCATTTTATTACCTGTAGATTTCTGTAACCACCAAACCAATTAAGAAATCAAATTAAACTATCACTACAAAGATCTTTTGTGCCCTTTACAATACCTACCCTCTTCTCAGCATCCCTAGACCCTGGTAGCTGCTAATCTGTTTTCCATCCCTATGATTGTGTCATTTCAATAATGTTCTATAAATGGAATCGTGTATTATGTGACCTTTTGTGATTAGCTTTTTTCATTTACCCTAATGCTCTTGAGAACCATCCAAGCTGTTATGTATATCAATGGTTCATTCCCTTTTATTACTGAGTTGTATTCTATATTTCAAATATAATTTATGATAATCTTTTTATCAATATAAAATAATAAAAGTCTAAGAGGATAACACATAATTAAATGCATGTTTTAAAAGGCATAATAGATTTTTTTGGGGGAAAATCTATTATTATAAAAGTTAAAATTAATAAAATTTTATAGGCATTATGGAGACTGTTAATTTCAAAATATGACAAGTAACACATTTTGGAAAATGTAATATTAATTTCAAATAAACGAAGTAATATAATGTGCATTAATGCATACATTTATAAAAATAAAATCATTATTTGGCACCTGTCATGACACTACAAATTTGTAAAATTATTCTTTTCAAAGACCCCTGGGTGGTGACTGGAATGAGCATGTAAACACCATCCGAGATGAACCTAGGTATGTTCTATAGCAGAATATAGGCAAGCATCTTTTGCATATGACCAGTAATCTCTGCCCAAATTACTTTGTGTTGCTTTTGAAAGCCTAGGCAGTGTAGGCAAGGCTGGGAACACTAGGGTTCTGAGAGTGTATGGGGAAGGGAGAGTCATTGTGCTCGGAATAGTTCAGAATGGTTTGTTTCTTGGCTGGTCTGTGCATCTGAGTCAGTCCTCATACCAGAAAGGCCAGGGTTGGGTGCGGTCTCTCCAATCTGAGAAAAAAAAAATTCTCTGAAAGTTTTATATTCAGCTTTAATATATCTGCAATGGGATAGTATGTCTAGGCCATGAGTTATCAATTACATAATGACACCATAGCTTTGGATAAATCCTCCCTTCTCCTTCCCAGGGGTTGGCTTGATGATGGCCATATCCAGGAAAGGGATAGGGGTTCATAGCTTGCCATTGTTCAACCTCAGGCTTCTACAGTTCCAGCTCTGTCCATTCAGACTGGCCTTAAAAACTTTCAAGAGACCCTCAGCCTTTTCTTCCCATAGATGCCAAAGCTATGGAGTTGGAAAGTCCCTACCACTGGAGAACTAACAGATACGATTCCTTAGCAAGTCTGAGTCTTAGTTTCCTAGTTTGCAAAAAGAGGGTAAATATTTTACCTACCACATGGAATTGATGTCAACATTATGTAATCTCAGACCTGTGAAATGTTTAATACATTGCTTTGCTTTGTAAAAGCATGCAAGGCAGTGTTACTGATATATTCTATATATTCTAAATATAGAATCCTTAATTATGTGTAAGATTCAGCTGGGTATATTTTTTATGTGCATTTCATTTGCATAAGGATCACATAAAATCCATGTCAAAAGGAACCCTGAGAATCAGAAGGAAAACCATACTCAGCTCAACTTTAGAGAATACATACCAATATTTTATATAGAAATTATTATGATTATCATTAGTTATTGCATAATATTTTAAGATATGGCAATTTTTTTTTATGAAATCCTAGATCTCATTGAGATTCTTAGCAGCACTTTGGATTAAAAATTCATTTTAACCTATAAACTAGACTTAACATGATTCTTTAGATATAAATTGTAATACTTAATACTCCATTTTTCTTAACTAACATTAAACACCAGTTTTATATACATTTATACTACCTAAAAGACAAAATTATGATTTTATTCAATTGAACAAATAACTGATAAAGATAGACAGTTCAAGATGGCTTACAAGCACATATATTTGTCTTTTCTTTCTTCTTAGACCTCATTCATATGAAGCAATGACATGAAAATAAAATAAAAAATAAGCCCATAACAGCAGAAAAAATAATGAGCGATACATGAGTATACAAGATATGTCAATGCTCAAATAGGCAGAAAGTTTGTAAAAGGTTAATGACAGATTTAGATTTTAAAAAATAAAATAAATAATATTTGGCAGCCAGAATAATGCAAGGAGGGCTACAAACTTCAGAAAGATTTCAGTGTTGGTGTCCACAGTGCTGGATAATGGGGTGAGAAAGAAGCTGAACAAAGGGGAGTTCATTGGAAAACTGCTCATGGAACCAGATGCTCTCTAGGGCTTTCCGCCTCCACCTCTCACCATCCCTCCCCATCCCCTGGTAATTCACCAAGACCTACCGTAGCTTGGTGTTTTCTTCTATTGAAAACTCAGAACACAATACATTAAGCATATTTAGCTGAGTGTGGAGAACTAGGACTCCAACTGATAGCATGGACATCAAACAGCAAAACTCCCTTTATTGTAGAATTTTGAGGGTAAGTGGTGTAATAGCTAGCTCTCTAACTGCTAAACTCGAGGTGGTTATTGAGAGGAGCAGGAGGCAGTGAAATGCCTAGGCGGATGGGGCAAGTCCCCAATGAAATACAACCTCCAAGCTGAAGACAGTTTAAAGCCTGAAAGCCGAGCTACCAGTTAAATCCTGCTACCAGATTGAGAATGTGTCTTCCTATTTGGCACACTTTCCTCTGAGTGGTCCCCACCCTTCACATATTATACATATACCCATCCTTTCCTAATTGGTTTTTCCACACTGTTGTGCCCAACTTTGAGTGGTGTCTTCACTTTAACCTTTTTTGCATACTCACAAACCAATCAGCAGGCACTCCTCACTCTGAGTCCATAGAAGCCTCTGGATCCAGCCACATGGGGGACTTTCCCACCTTTGGATAGGGGGCCGCTACTGCATCCCCTCTCTGCTGAAAACTGTTTCATCGCTCAATAAAATTCTTCTCTGCCCTCCTCACCCTTCAGTGTCCAGGGTACCCTTGTTCTTCCCAGGCACACTGCAAGAGCTTGGGACCCGCCGAACATGTGAGCTGAGGCATGCCGACATGGCTAAGCAGGGCCTAGAGAGGGTGTTGCCAGCCGCAAGTCCCCAGCTTGCAAAGTGATGGAGAAGAAAAATTCTACATCATTATCAAACACCATACATAAACATGGATTTTCCACCATCTTCTTAATAGGAGGGGAAATTTAACAAGAGGACAGATCCTGGAATTCCATTATTAGTGTTGGCGGTGGGGGAATTTTCAAATTATTAACACTATTCTCATTCTCATATACAAATGGTTAGCAAAGAATCACCAGCAACATGGATGACCAAAACCTATATAAACCAACCAAAGAAAGAAAGCAATTGACTTGGGAGGAAAAAATACATTTTGTAGTCAGTAGAAGACAACGAAAAAAGAGGAAGGAAGAATGCTATGAAAAGCAACAATAAACAAATCCAAAAGCTAGTTCTCACAAATACAAATAAGATAGACAAATCTCTAAGAAGTTTGATCAGTAATAAAAATGTAAATTATGCACATGCTCTGGAAATGAAACAGTATATCTCATAAAAACTAGTGAATAAAAAGAGTGAGGATATTTGAAGATGTGGGAGAGGAAAGTATGTTTTCTTCTCCCCTTCCAAGTTCTCAACTAGAACTCTTACAACAAAAGGTAGACTAACAAGAGAAAAACAAACACAAGATTATTAACACATATATTTTATACATACATGGGAGAAAATTCAGGGATGAATAACTCTCAAGGAGGCAGTTTAGAACTCTAGCTTACATAGCATCTCCAACAAAGAACATACATTTTTAGAGAAGTGACAGTACAAATGAAAAGGACCTTGAGCATCTAGGGGCTGCAAATTCTGAAAAGGTAAGTTTATGGGAAACTAATGGTAGATAAAAGCTAGTCAGTTAAGTTTGTTATGTAGATGCCTCAGGTGCGGGCTCCAGGTTAATAAGAGTCTAAAGTTGTCTCCTGGTGATTAACTTTTGTTCTTCCTGCTAGAGGAACGAGGCAGAACACCTTTGTAAATACATGTCCTGCCTTTAGATAAATAGTGGGAAGGAAGAGAATATTTCTTTTATCTGTTTCATCTCAATTGCCTTCAAATCAAAATAATCCTATGTCCGCCCGGCAGGGTGGCTCACACCTGTAATCCCAGCACTTTGGGAGGCCGAGGTGGGCGAATCACAAATTCAGGAATTCGAGACCAGCCTGGCCAACATGGTGAAATCCTGTCTCTACTAAAAATACAAAAAACTATCTGGGCATGGTGGCAGGTGCCTGTAATCCCAGCTACAGGGAGGCTGAGGCAGAAGAATCGCTTGAACCTGGGAGGCAGAGGTTGCAATGAGCTGAGATTGCGCCTCTGCACTCTAGCTCAGGCAGCAATGCGAGACTCCATCTCAAAATAATAATAATAGTAATCATCATCATCATCCTTATGTCAAAGTGGCATATTTTGGGCTGGCATATTCTGCCACTCTTTAGAGAGAAATATAAGGAGGTTAATATTTTCATCTCACATAGTAGGAAGCAAAGTGATAATATTAAAAATTAATAGAACGTGAGATAGAGTTTGAGTATATAAGAACTTATGTAAAAAATGAGAAAGAGTAGGGAGGAAAGAGGAGGTAAGAGATAAGCGGGAGTTGTTGTTTCTTTTTTTTTATCTAAATTGGGAAATAGCAGTTTAAGCTTTCACTTTAAAACTATTGCAATAACCATCAAACATGAGAACAGAACAGTGAGGTTGGGGCTGGTGGAAAGAGTACTATGAGAAATCAAGAATTTGCATTATAAATCCTCTTCTATTTTTTTTAACTCAGTGCATATAAATATTTTAAAAACTAAAGATAAGAATCCTATCTAACCAGGTAGATTTAAAACAGTAGAAATAAGTCATACTGGTTACATTTAACAAGGTTTGCCAGAGTGCTTTCTAATTTGACACTTATCTGACTGAATTTGTGATTAAAGAGAGAGAAAATAATCACATTCATAAACTGTGTAGCCATAGCTCAAAGCTATGTCTTTATCATACATGTGTAGTTTAATGAATATTTCCTGGTGTTTAGATGATACTTTTTGTTGCATTTCATTTAAAAGATGTTATTAAAAAATACTTGTTTACTGTAGAGATTCAAACAAAAAAAGAACAATAAAAGTCACTTTTAATCTAATAGCTTCTCCTTTTAAGCCACTGTTTTTCCTTAATGTACATTTATTTTCCTGAGAAAAAAATTCCCAGGAGGGAATTTGACATTTTATAGTACTCTGTGCATAAGCTCATATACTCTTTTAAATAAAATTTATAACTTAGACATATAAATTATTCTAGTTTCAAATTTTCAGCTGTTGAAGCATTTAGCCATTTTCTTTACAATGCAATTTCAAAAGAGAGATATTATTAGGTTGGGGCAAAAGTAATTGCAGTTTTTGCCATTACTTTCAATGGCAAGAACCACAATTACTTTCGCACCATTCTAATAACTACAGTAGTAGTTACCTAGAAGACCTAATAAGAAAAGGCAGCAAAAAAAATTTTAAGTATGTGAAAATAATTTCTATTTCGGTCATATATACCTTTACTTGTCTATTTGAAAGTATTATTTTCTTTGCATCTTGAATATACAAAATAAAGATTATGTGAATAAATAGAAATTTTGTCTAACTTGTGAGAATTCTGCTGTTAGTTCATATGCCAGTTTGAAAGACCTGTGAACAGTAATGTATATGTAATGGAAATAAAAACAAAGTAATTATCATTATTATGATATAATTTTGTTAACTTTCAACATTGATTGAGTTGGCTTTGCAGTAGATCCCTTCATTTGTCATCATAATCTATTTGTGACTGATTTGTACATTTGACTACATTACTTGATTTCCAAATCATCTGCATTTTTCTAATCCATGAAATTTTATAAATCACAGATTATAAAACAAGCACAACGCTGACTGCTAAACGTACAAATGTACATAAATATGACATTGTCTGTCAATTAAAAAAATCCCATAAATACAAATTAGTGTAGAAGAAGCAGTAAATTAAAGTTCATATAGGTTCATATAGGCATCATATGAGAGATGGAATCCAGATTTAAAAGTATGATTAGGAGGGCATTCTAAGAGGACAGAAGGGTAAGCAAAACAAGGGGGTGAAAAGGCAGATGTGACTTCTTTTTATAATTGAAAGAAGTTTTCTCAGGCCTGTGCCTCTCAGGCTTTTATGGGAATGTGAATATGTGAGCATCTGGTTAAGCTGCATGTTTGAGTTAGCCAATCTGGGATGTGATCTGAGATTCTGGATATTGAAGAAGCTCCCAGGTGATGACTCTGCTGCTGGTCCAAGTACCACATTTAGCTTAGGCAAGGCTGATTCCATAGAGCTGCAAAACAAACGTTTTGATTTTTGAGTATATTTATTGACACAATGGAGAACAGTGATGTGTAGGGAAATGATTCATGGAAAAGCTGTTCCTCCTTCTGCACTCTTTACTTCCCAATTATTTGTACTTATCTTCCCTAATTAACTTCCAGGGAATCAGGTTCCACTAAAGTCATAAATCCTGCTTATTTACTGATGTTTGACTTGGTCTTACCCTTCACTTTTCTGAAAGTGATTCTTACCAGTCTCCAGGAAATTATGACTTGTTTACATGATAAACACTTGTTTATTTTATCTATACTTGGTAAAATAGGCATTACTTTCTTCCTCAGCTAGTTTCAATGTCAATGTTAGTTTACTTTTATAAGATACTTCACATTGATAATTAATACAGTTATTAGTCTTGCTATGAGTATTTCCAACCACTGTGTAATATTCCCAACCAACCTGTATATATAGCTCAAAATCCAGAACTGAAAATATGTGATTCAATATAGATGGCCACTTTGTCACGTTAACAATCTTTGCTGGTGGGCATTTCTCAGTAAAGGTGTCTACCCATTGACTTTACCTGTTATGTCTTTATGCATAAGAAAATGATTAGTAAGTACCTTCAGAATATTTAAAATGGAGCTTTCACTCTCTCCATTTACAGATTTTTACTCCATACCTGTGGTTTTCGACTAAAGAAACTATTTTAATTAGCACCTGGATGAATCTGATTTCTTGTGAATCTCTACTCAGGAGTTACTTTTTTCTTGCAATACCAGGTCATCAGCACAATTGATGAACATGAATGGAGGCATCTGACAACTCCTCTGCAGGTGGTGATTCTTGAAAATGAGATGTTACTAATTTGAACCAATTGGAGGGACTATAATTGAGATTCTATTAGTGATCTGCCCACAAACTGAATGAGCTATTTTGTTATTAACAAAGAAAGGAAGAAATTGACCTTCAAATTGGGTTCATTTTGGACTGTAAGGTAGAATGTCATTCAACTAAATGCTCATTATTCCTGATCTTTAGATGAAAGATAACTTTCCCAAAAAGATATGAAAAAAATGTCATGCTAATTTCACACGTTGAGCAGTGGGTAATGCTAAGATGTCAAAATGTCTCTGGAATAAGAAAGTAACTAATATGTACACTAGAAATATTGCAAATAAAAGATGATTGCTATTGGGAATTTGCATGAACATGAATCTTAAATAGTTCTTCCTGTGCTAAAGCTGCTCTTTAAAAGAAGAAATTTGAGAACCGAGGACAGGGCCTCCATGAGGTATTATACTAAATTAAACTAATTAATCATTAATTTTAGAAACATGAATCCAAGATAAGTCTCTTATTAGAGCAGTATTGAACGTGGCATCTTTACATGACCAATTCTTTAAATGGCCATAACCCAACTTTAAAACTATAATTTATAATTTGAAAACATGCAAATCTACAAATAATTTTTCCATTTATTATTTTTACTCATAAATTTCAAGTTTTGAAACTATATGAACCTTTTATAAATGAGAAATAAATTAATGTTCTTATTCTAAGTAGAGTGGAAAATTGGATGAATGATATAATATTTAAGTGACAGATCAGCTGCACCTGCAATCCCAGCACTTTGAGAGACTGAGGTGGGCAGATCACGAGGTCAAGAGATTGAGAACATCCTGGCCAACATGATGAAACCCTGTCTCTACTAAAAATACAAAAATTAGCTGAGTGTGGTGGTGCACACCTGTAGTCCCAGCTACTTGGCAGGCTGAGGCAGGAGAATTGCTTGAACATGGGAGGTGTAGGCTGCAGTGAGCCAAGGTCACGGCACTGCACTCCAGCCTGGTGACAGACAGAGACTCTTTAAAAAAAAAAAAAAAAAAAAAAGAGATTTAAGTGACAAGCATATAACATTTTTCTCCCTCCAGAAAACATAGAGCAATGTTTTTCTTGTGTAGATTCCTGCAGATCAATACAGTATACAAATCCCCAAATGATTGTGAAATGTATTTTATATTCTAGTTGGTTAATGGATGAGAAGGTTAATGATGGGGCTTTTATTCATTCCTTTATTTTTAGGATTTTAGAAATAAATCATATTAAAAAAAATAGTTTCCATGGAGAATATGACATAAAGAATATACAGAGGGACTTCTTTTAAATGTTAGAAATGCCTAATGTCTATAAAAATCAGTTTCCCCTTTAGATTTAAATATAATTATCAGCGAGGTACAATGGCTCACACCTCTAATCCCAGCAATTTGGGAGACTGAGGTGGGCAGATCACTTGAGGCCGGGAGTTTGAGACCAGCCTGACCAACATGGCAAAAACCTATCTCTACTAAACAAGTACAAAATTTATCCAGGTGTGGTGGTGTGTACCTGTAGTCCCAGCTACTTGGGAGACTGAGGCAGGAGAATTGCTTGAATCCTGCGGGGCAGAGGTTGCAGTGACCTTAGATCATGCCACTGCACTCCAACCTGGGCAACAGAGCAAGATTCTGTCTCAACATAAATAAATACATTAATTAATTAGGTATAATTATCAAAGTACTTCGTTCAGTAGATCTGAGAAAATTACTGTCACTCTGGGATAATCAGACTTTGCAGAAAAGTGATGACCAGAGAAAAGAGAATTGCTCAGTGAGTTTCAAGGGGACCAAGTCAGAAACACAGGGCAGCAAAATAATTAGAAATAAAAATAGTAATACTAATAACTAAATGCATTGTCATCACAGAGCCCTGTATATAGTAGAATACTTAGTAGAATCTAAAGCGTGAACTATTCCCCTATAATAATACTTTATTTAATTTCCCAACAACCCCATTATCTTCATTTTGCAGATAAGAAAACTGGAGGCCGGAGATTATATAACTTTCTCTATTTAACTGCTAGTCTGTGATAGAACCAGGTGTTGACTACATATCCATCTGACGGGAAAAGTTTACACACATAATCACTACAGGGCAATAGAGAAAATTCGTAGAGTCTAATACTCTTGAACAGCCCTTAAATCTCCCACAGAGACATGCCAAATTGGGATTCAGAATACCATTCTTCAATATTTATGACCACACAGTATTTCCTATGTATTGGAGTAGAAAAGTATTTATTTTGTTATGGGTGAAGTGGGTTTCTAATTGGTGTTCCTCCCAGATAGATTAGAAAGATACATGTATAGATAAATAATAGAATCACACACTGTTATAGCAAGATGTTCACATTCTGGGAGACACATGGAAACTGAGGCAAACTATAGGAATCACAAATGGTGTCTCCCATCTCACCATGTTCACTCTGAGATTAAATACTCGTTACATGTTTTATCTTATCAAGAGAACTCACCAGCACTAAGTAATGTTTTTTCTCCTCTCCCATACTCCCAATGTTCATAGCATGATGTTATGCATATCTGATGAACTTCTAAACCCTTTATTGGAAGGACAATACAAAACATGAGGAATAAGAACAGAGAGAATAATCTCATGCCCAGACAATGATTTAATTTGGCCAGTCCTTCTTTGTAAAAACCTCAATAATATTTTAAGTACTTTCCATATTCCAGGTGGAATACTAAATACTAGTGATGTAGTCAGATGGTACATATTTTATGGGGAAAACTTACTTCAAGTGACAGGTAAAAAGATCATTTCAAGTTCAGTGTAGGAAGAGCCATACAGGGTGCTAAGAAAGCATGAAGACCAATATTTTAATCCAGAATAGAGAGATGAAATGGGGGGAGTGTGCTCTCCTAGGTTGAATGTCAACATGAAAAGTAACATTTCAGGATAAAAGGCAAGAGGCACATACTTTCTGTAAGGAAAAGCACCAGTCCAGAAATTTAGGCACTCAGAGATTATACTGACTCCCTGTTAATAGAAATGTAGGTTGAAGCTGTAGGTAGTGCAGATGTATGGAAGTTAGTGACAGATTCTGATTAAAAATTAATTAAAATACATTAATCAGATGAACATACATTTAAAATATGTCATAAGATAAGCAAGTGCTATGCTTAAAGATGTTCTGGAGTTTTTGGATTGACAAACACATCAAGATACTGCAAGGATAGTGTGCTCACAGAGGTCATGGAAGTTCCACACTTCCTCCTTATTCCCATACTTTGACTATACTTTGCATCTCTTCCATCTGGCTATTCCTCAGTTGTATCACTTATAATAAACTGCTAATGATAAGTTAAATACATGAAAATAAATGTAAAAAAGATCTTCCTATGAATCATGTGAAACTATTGCTTATTGAATTTATTTTGATCATAAAAAATTAGAATCCATATGTTATCCAGGTCCAGTAATCCATACTAGACCTACAGAAGCAGTAATGGTCCTGTTTATGGATTGTTTTCCTACATAAATTGACCACATGTGCCATTGCCTGACTTGTAGCACAGCGTTGTGATATTTGGAAATGATTTAGAGTTGTATCCATTTCAGAAGAGTTCATCTCTCCAAACACCACAAAGAATGCCATTATTCTAATGAAACTCCCATTAGAAGGGTCACTGGGATGATAAAGTGGCAACAAGAATTAGCATTTCAAGGAGAAGCATTACATTTTCATGACAAGCATGCTCCGGTGTGTTTCACAAGAATGGGAGGAGGTCCCCAAACAAGGAATTGTTAGACAGGAGCCAGGCTTTCAATTTGACTGACTGGATATGGTAATTTTCTGCCTATTTTTGATGAGATATTGTAAAATACATTTCTGTGATTATTAGAGCAAACTCTCTTTTATATTTGGCATTCGTCTTCCACTTTACAATTACTTTTTACTGTATTATGTGATGCTAAACTCTCATAAGGCATTAGCTACTGTACTAAGATAATTCACTGCTGAAAAATTTATTCTCGAAGAGTATAGTACTAGCCTGACCAGAGGTGTGTGATAGGCTGTTCTTGCATTGCTGTAAAGAAATACCTGAGACTGAATAATTTATAAACGAAAGAGGTTTAATTGGGTCACAGTTCTGAAGGCTGTACATGCATGGGCCAGCCTCTTCTGGGCTTCTGGGGGACCTCAGGGAGCTTTTACTCATGACAGAAGACAAAGTGGAAGCTTGCTTATCACATGGTGGAAGCAGGAGCAAGAGAGAGTGAAGTGGGAGGTGAGGGTACACACTTGGTATTGCAAGGACAGCATAAAGCCATGAGGGATCCTCTGCCAAGACCCAAACGCCTCCCATCAGATCCCTACCTCCAAGGTTGGAGATTACATTTCAACACAAGATTTGGGCAGGGAGAAATATCCAAACTATATTGAGGGGGAAAGGAGAAAAACATGGCAACATAGCAGTTGAAATGATTTTTACTAGTAAGGACCAATGGGGGAAAATCTTACAAAAGAATACTAAAATTGCCCCAAATTATACTACAGAAACAAAATACTAGTTTATGCTAAACTGCATAAATATCTCATTGGTCACTGACTGGGAAAATAAATGGAAATCTAGATTTCTTCTTGGCTTTAAGTACATAATTTGTCAAATTATTTAGCTGTCTTTTCTATACTTAAATTGTACCAAACGAGGCAATTGTTTGTTTTCTGTATTTAATGGTTAACTTCTATTGATGTTTTAGCTTTCTTTACTGTTTCTTCTCCCCCTTCTCCTCTGTTCCTTCCAACTAAATGTTCTCTTTGATGGATTCAATATTTTATTCTGTAGCTGAAATGGTATTTTTCTGCCAAAAATTTAGTCAGTGGACACCATTGTGGACGTAAGTAGCATCTAACTCTAAGTCTAATTAAGAATGCAGTCAGTATTCAATTTGATTCCCTGCAGAAGCGCCAGCTTCCATCTCCTCTAAGGCTAAAATCTTCCAGAATGAATGGTTCCTTCTCACAATACCTTTATGGATTCATGATGCAGCCCTTCCTCATCTGGACCAATGCTATCAAATAGAAATACAATGCAGGCCACATAGGAAATTGTAAATTTTATAGTTGCCACATTGAATCAGTAGAAAAAAGGTAGATAAAATTAATTTCAATATGCATTTTATTCAAATCAATATATCCAAAGTATTTTTTTTTTAATTTTTGTTTTAGATGGAGTCTTGCTCTGTCACCCAGGCTGGAGTGCAGTGGCACAATCTTGGCTCACTGCAATCTCTGCCTCCCGGGATCAAGCAATTCTCCTGTCTTAGCCTCCAGAGTAACTGCTATTACAGGCATGTGCCACCACACCCAGCTAATTTTTTATTTTTAGTAGAGACAGGGTTTCACCATGTTGGTCAGGCTGATCTTGAACTCCTGACCTCAGGTGATCCACCCACCTTGGCCTCCCAAAGTGCTGGAATTATAAGCGTGAGCCACCGCACCCAGCCCCAATGTATTATCATTTCAACAGATAATCAATATAAAAATTACTGATGAGGTATTTTGCAGTCTTGTTCTGAATTACGTCTTTGAAATCCAGTGCATTTTTTTATACTTCCAGCACTTCTCAATTTATGCTAGCCACATTTCAAGTACTTAACAGCAACATGTGGCTAGTGGTTCCCTTACTGTCCAGCACAGGCTAAGAGGCTTCTAGGATTCTTAGAGAAGGGCGTTCGAATAAATTAAACAAATATCTAATATCCTATGGCTTAATTTAACTTCCACAAAAGTATAGTACAAAGTATGGAATTTAAGATTTAACAGCAAATAAATCAGATATATTATGCATATGCGCCCATATTTGTAGGAGACATACTGAAAGGTAGTATAACCTACTTCAATAAGAAAAAAGAAAATGAAAACAAACACACACACATATATATAGCAACAAAAGGAAGAGCTTTATGTTTTGATGTATCAACTTTTTTCTCAGAATATATTAGTTATTAATGGATTGTTAATATACTTATAGGCTAATGGTTACAAGACATCATCTATGTGTAATAAAAATAAAAAATCCCCCCTAATTTTAAATTTTGACTTTCTACTTCTCTAGACTCAAACCCTTCTGCCACCACTACCTGCGCTGTTTCTGTTTTTCTCAGGCAGCTGTGTGAGCCCAGAAGATAAGGAAGACAAATTTGTAATTAAATCTTCTGTGAAATGGATAGCCACATCTATGACAGAGAGAGGGGGAAATGTTTGTACAGAGTTGTTCATGGTAGTCAAAATAGATATTTCGTTTGCATTGGAATTCTGTGGTAATTACTTTTTAAATGCTTGTAATTGTTTTAAAGCTGCTCTGCCACTCATTCTTAGAGAGAGTCTTTAATAACTGCACCAGATGCACAAGCATTAGGGAACTAGTCTAAGCCATGATTTAAAAACACAGATTCAAAGACAATTTATATAAAATTCTGAAGTAACTATTGTCACTCCCACTGACCAGTCAAGTCAGTAGGGGAAGAAGTCAGTTAAATTGATTGTTTGCCTGAATGGAGTGAATGTTCTTGGGCATAATTACGACATTGACTGTAATGTGACTGACAATATTCACAGGATGGATGATACAAGTAAAGTACAAAACAGAAGCAGTCTATGAATGGTTCATATGTGTAAATGCATTTGTCTGAGCTATTTGGATAGCTTGGTTAGTATTTCCACTTAGTTCTGTGTATGAGGACTCAGTCTCCTGTAGGGGGGTAGGAGAAACAGTCAGGAAGCTCTGAACTTCAGTGGTATAAGAGACAAAAGTCAACAAAAGAGCAGAAATAAAAACACTCCACACAGAGAAGGAAAAGCAAACAGAAAGGGCCAGAATAGCTTAAACTGAAGAAAAGGTCGATAGGGTTAAGATAATTGGTAGAAAAATAACACACCTGTTTCTCCAAATTTTGCTGACTCCTTTTCTTTTTAAAAAATATTATTTCTTTCTCTATCTTGATTATTTACAGTAATATATGAAAAAACACTTCAGGCGTAATCTTCAAACCAGTAATTCCTACCAGAGTGATTAATGTTTATTAAGGTTTTAGTTTTATTTTGATAAACTGTCAAAAATAATTTCAGAGATTAGTTCAATAAATTTTCACATTTAGATGTTATTAATAATTAGCACATTTTATAGCAAAAATAGATCTACCTATTCATATCTATCATCTATCAATCTATCTAATCTACCTTTTTACTTGTGTGTGTGTGTGTGTGTGTGTGTGTGTATATATATAATATATATATACCTTCCATGATATAGTAACCACCATAAGCAACCACTCCAGATTTGTTGTGTTTAGGAGAAAAGAAGATAAGTTCACTTAAATAAAATGATTCTCAGCCTTGGAAGCTTTTCCAAAATACTGTTTTTGGGGACTGTGCACCTAACACCACCACTCAAAACTTAATTTTCCTCTTACCAAATCTACTCTTCCATTAGTATATGTCTGAAACGGCTCTTCAATAAAGGTTCAAGGTTCCTATGAAAATAAAGATACTTGCTGTTAATTTCACAAAGTTCATAGATAAATTTCTGTTGAATATCTCTCATTCTGCCACTAACTCACTCTTTAAAAATTGTAAATAGAGGAAATATCCACAATATAAAGTTTATAAAAGGAAGAAATAATAATAAAGAATAAATACAACTGCATGGTTATCAATACTCACATGAAATTCATTACATTCTATTACTATGGTTGTCACGTGTCTCATCTTCTCATGTAACCTTGCAGAGGCCAGAGACTGCCTCTCAATGGTTTATTTGAGCTGTATGTGTTGTCATTAGTACAATTTTGTGGCACAAAAGTTCTCTCTGCCTAGAAATTGCTTCCTTTTGTTTTGAACGTGAAAAATGTTTCCTCCTTCCAAAGTCCCGTTTTCTGTGAAGCTCCCTTGACTCCCTCAGCAACTGAGGCACTCCTTACACTGCCTCTATTGCATTTGTCTTCGTTCCCTCTATATTCAATCAGTCCATTGTGTTATACAGGCCAATTATCCCACAGGGCACACACTGAGTCTTTTAAGTCTGTTTTAAAATATTTAGTGTAATGCATTTAATAAAACAAAGTAATATGACTAAAATGTAATAATGCTATAGTACCGCCAGTAGATAATTACAAGCTAATGCTTACATAGTACTTGTTAAGTACTACATATTCTTTTAACTTCTTACCATAGATTGAAGTTTACTTTTACAACCCAGTTGTTATTATCATTCCCATTTTAGAGATAAGAAAACTGAGGTTCAGAAAGACTATGTAATCTGCCCAAGTCCACACTGTGAGTAAGCAATACAGCTGATCTCCATGATTTGGATCAGAAACCCTTGCTCCTAACATCCTCACTCTAATGTATCTCTATTTTTTGATACTGTCACATGGAACACTTTGTAGATTTAGGTTGGAAAATGAATTACATGAATTAAAACAGGGAATTTGGGGTACACAGCCACAGCCAGTTGAAGAAAAACTTTCCCTTGATATACTGAAAATGTCCAAAAAATATGTTCACTGTTTGGTTAAAGTGGGGTTTAAAACATGTTAACTGTGGGACTGAGGCAGGCTTTAGAGACTCAACATTTTTCATTGTTTATTGCCTAACTTGTGGTGGCATATCTAGGATACCGTCATTGGCTCTCTGCTGCTTAGCCAAATTAGATGACACAAATCAGCAGCTCAAAAATGTTGAGTTAAGAGAGGCCAGCAGCCAAGAGTGGTATGTCTAGAAGTCCAGCTGGTTTCATAATATTAAGTCTAAATCACCAATGATTTCTGATGTGTGTGCTTTACGATACAGAACTTACTCTGTTTTGCCTTTAAAGAACCTAAAAGAAGAATGGCTTTGGCAGGGACTATTAATCAATTAATGTGCATTGTTGCCCTTAAGGATTTTATAGTACAACTGGGGAGAGGAGACTAAATCATTTAAGTCAAAACAAACAAACAAACAAACAAACAAAACCTAAACCTGCAGCTAATGTAAATTCTGGAGCTTGAATTACAAATGCAGAAGGAGATTAGAAAAGAGTGAAAAGTTATCATGGAGAATAGTTTTAAACCATTCCTTAATGATATGTCATGTCAGGTCAGGAAGACCGAAGGGGAAGAAAGAAATTAGTAGAAGGTTGTTTGACAGATTTCAGAGAGAAAGCACAAGTACTCATGAAGGCAGAACATTGTATTTAAGGGCTACAGGTATTTGAGTCTGTGTTTGACAGTTAGTAACCAGACTGTTTTTGGGACTTATTTCACAGATGTTTCTCAGAGACAGTTGCAGAAAGGTTGTCTATCATCGACACTAATTATAATAACAATTCTTTCTAAGGTCAGTATTTTGAACCAAAAACGTAGGTATTTTTATTTCTATCACTTTGAAGCACTATCCCCATTTTCTTTCTCTTAAACTAAAATTTCTTTAAAGCAGGTATTAAATGAGCACAGATGGTACAGGCAGGTTCCTTAGTGCTTGTTAACTAGATGGCAATTCCTAAATCTTCTCACCATTCAGGCAGCAAAGGGAGAGGCGGAAACAGTTGATCAATAGTGACATAGCTTTACAGAGGGCTAAATAAGAAAAAATGGACTTAAATCTTACTAAGACGTTTCTGCTAGACATAGAGAGAAATTTCTTGATGGTCGGGGAAATTAGACACTAAAATAGATTATCAGCACAGCAAGTGAAATCTCCATTCCAGAAAATCATTGAACATTGAACAGACCATATGCGCTGAGGAGTTTGTTCACTGACTTGCCTGGCTCAGATGGAAGACTTCTTGGAATCAAACCTCCTGGAGTATGACTAAATTCCACACTTTGGCTGAGAGAATGTGCACTTTTTTACTTGTTATAGGATCCCACATATTCTGATTTTATGAACTATGCCTGATTCTTCCATTTATAACAAAGCTAATTATCACAGAGATAGATTTAATAATGAAAAATATGTTTATATACATATATACTTTCGAATGCACAAAACAATAAAATATTCATAACATAATACATATTAAGATATTTAAACTATTTATCATAAAACATAATTTCTATCACACTTTGACCCTTGATTTGTGTTTAAGTCAAATATTTAGAACATTTTTTTTAACCAATCACTTAAGCTGGAAAAGGTTGGTAAACAAAGTATGACATACAGCCCGCTCTAAAGCATATTTTTTACAGAACTACACAATATTGCAATTTGTGTACATCAAAATGGTTGAGTTATCATTTGGTTCAACTTAACACAACCTAACAAACAGGAAATAGGACCAACATACCCAGAACAAGTAAATCATAATGGAAGGGGGGGTACATGACTGAACATTCTGTTGAGTGTTAGAGACAAGAGTGCTCAGAAGTTCAAAGAAAGAAGAGATCAATGTGGCCGGCAGTGGTCTGGGTAATAAATGCTCTTTGATCTGAATTGACTCAAATTGTTTGTCCCGTTCTGTTAAGAAACAAATCTTTTTCCTCTTTAGGGCCCTATCTCTCACCGCTCACTGGGCATCCAGCTATCAAACTGATTAATAACACAGTGTTTGATTCAGCGAATCCTTCAACAAAGTTTTTATATGGCGGACACTTGGTCTAAACATCTGGAGGTATATGAAAAACAAAATAAAGCCTGATCTCTGCCCTTGAAGAGATTATAATTCTGTTGATTAAATGAGACTTAAATAAATGGAATAAAGAAGCATATACATACTACTTATCCACGTGACTCAGAGAGTCACACCAGAATTTATTAGGGAGAGAAATCATCATGGCTAATGTGATCAGGGAAGGGCTCTGGAAGTTTAACTTACGTATGTCTTGAAGAATAGACATGTTTTTAATTGATAGAGTAAAGGCAAAAGTACCCTTGATGACTACAAACCTACAAATAATCGTTCCCTTAAAATTAGCTGCATATTTTAAAACTCTAATTTCTGAAAATGACATCACTTTCCCTTTGCAAATTTCCATTCAATATTCATTTATCCAGCAATGCTGCAATAAAACTCAGTCTAAGTTCAGTCGTACTTTTTAGTGAACTTATTTTTTACAGTACTGTGTGACCATAAAAGCTCACGTTCCAGAGAATTAGTCTTTGATGGTATTTTAAAAAGAAATGGCAAGGAATTCTGAATTAAATGTGGCATTCAGTAATGAAGGCAAAGAAGTAGAGTGGAAACTACGAGAAAACAAACCCTTATAAAGCAAAACAACGACAAAAATTGAATGGCTGATTGGATCAGGGATCATAGACTTACTAATATCTATTCAGAGCTTGAGGTTGATACTAAGAAGCTGGTTAAATTATTAGCAACTGTTATTTCAAAAGGTATACATAATTACCTATGACTCACTCACCTCACACAGAAGCTGCTTCCTAACAACGCTTGATGGGTGTGGAGGATACATACTTTCTCCCAGTTGGGGGACTTACAGATATTCTAAGCTCTCAGACAGATACCAGAAAGTTATTTCTTAACTTAAAAAGTCAAGACTGCCCTGAGATTTAAATATTCCATTATATGATGGAATAAAATAGCAAGTTATTTTTAAGCTATCAATTTTAGTAAGAAATTTACAGTTGGTAAGTGAGAGAAGACATCATGTTCTCTGAGGCAAGTCAGAAATTCTATTCAAGGCTGGTCATGTTGCCCAAGTGAGTTTTAGTAACAGATTCCCCAGATGAGCTCCACTTACCCGGGTTTCAGGCATGTTTCTTGGAAGCAACCACATTCTAATAACTAAGTTGTTATATCATTATTTTTTCTAATTCATTTTTCAGTTTGCTTCTATTTCTGTACTTTTCTAATATTCTTTCCAACCATGCAAATTTCTTTACAAACTCATGCTACTCTCTTAGGAAATACTTAAAAACAAGGGCCCAAAGAACGAATTTATACTTGCATATGTAATTATGGAAATGATTTTTTTTTTTTTGCTACATTCTTGTATAAAACAGTTACCCCCAAGGTGCGCACATAATGTTTACTTGATATCCGTGCTTATTTTAAATTAGTTAACAGCTCCATTAATGTTTCTAGGGCAGGATAAAGTTAGCTTCCTGATGATTACAAAGAAGTTGTAATTTAGAAATACAGAACTCTATTAAAGAGGAAGAATATTATGATTCACCCAATTTTTTAAGGGTAAAAAAAAAGCTCTAAAAATTGTCTAGGCCTAACATCATCAATATATTCACATGCATAATTAAAGACCTCAGGAGACAGATGCAAAGACTCAGACTCCCAGCCAGAAGGAGTGAGGCTATACGCAGACGCCTCCATTTATTGTCTGTGTCTTTTGCCAATTATTTAACCTTTATGAAATTCTATCATTTCATCCATAAAATGGGCTTAATAGCTATGCCATCTATTTTAATAGGTGACTAAATGAAATATTTAATACAAAACATTTAATTTGAATAGATCTGAACTATAATAAACACAGTAAATATAGGCAGCAATTGTTATTATCACCAACATTCAAAATATTGCTACTAGTCTTAGCAATTCCCTTACTCCCTGAAAGTTTTCAGTGTCTATTCAGAGTCGGGGAGGCTTGCAGAGGAGGTTCTGGAAGCTGAAAAGGTGGTAGAGATTAGAGAATCTTTTGGGAAGTTTGACTATCTATGAATAAAAAGGTTTTATGTCCCAATATCGTTTGCCTCCTTCAGTATCACTTGAGACTAGGTTTATAAAAAGGTAGATAATTAGTAATAACACTGTGTAGTTGCATAGTGCTTTGAATTCTCTTTTCCTAAAGAACTTATTCATTTTTTTCAACTTGGAAAAGTTATGAGGAAATAATAAAGTATACATCATTTGATTAATATTGACAGCTACACTGTAGTTCCAAATAAATTACTTTCTTTGCATCTGATAGATAATGTTAAATGAAGTAATGCATGGGAGAAAACTTACTACGGTGCTAGTTACTAAGTCTGTGATCAGTATCAACAACAGTTTTCTGACTCCTTTTCTAGATGAAAGTCAGAGCCCAGCGCTCACACAGAAGGTACTTCATAATAACCCTTGATGGATGTGGAGGATGCATATCTTTTTCCAGTTTGGGGGCTTGTAGATATTATAAGCTCTCAGACAGATATCACAAACTTATTTTTCAATTCCAGAAAGGTCCACATTTTCTTCTATAAGAAGAAAAGTTCGGTATGTGTTTTCCACAAGATTCCCAAAACTAAATTAGAAACCAGCAGTTTGTGCACATGGCTATTTTATTACTTCTCCATTTTACAAGTGAAGCAACTGTGGCCCAGAATAATTAGACGGAAGGCAGAGCAGAGATTAAAACTATTGGTAAAAGTACATTTGCCTCCATTAGTTATTTGTATATTCAAACTATGTCAGGTAATTTTGGGGAAATCAAGAGAGCCTTCTAGTCTTCAATTACATTCTAATAACCAAGTTTGTATATCATTATTGCTTCTAACGTTTTGCAGTTTACCTCCATTTCTGTGTTTTTCAAATATTCTTTCCCACCATGCAAACTTCTTTACAAACCGAGGCTACTCTCTTAAGAAATAATTAAAAACAAGGGCTCAAGTAATGAGTTTATATTTGCATAATTATGGAAATCATTTTTGGCTACATTCTTGCATAAAACAGTTATCACAAGGTGCACACAAAATGATAAATGGATATCTATGCTTAGGTATATATATATAAATGCAGTATCTTTGTACCTTTGTAGATGTAAGCAATGAATGGACCTCCTAGAATGCTGTAACTTAACATAGTTTTCAATACCTTGATCTGAAAACGAAAGCAATACTTTCTAAGAATGTATTCTTAATTTTTATTAGCAATGAACAAAACATTTATTGCATGCTGATTATTTGAAAAATTACTTTTGATTAACAATAATTTTTAAATATGGTTACTACTTCAAAACTTTGTTTGCATCTCCATATCAACCTGTTATCCTAGGATGTATTAGCCTTGTACCTTCTTTCCTCAGCATGTGATCTGAATTCCTGATTCTGGAAATGCATTCATAGATTCATTTAGTCAATTCATATTCTCTGCTTACCCTATGCTAGCACAGTGTCATTTTTTAAACTATTTGCCCAGTCAGGTCAGAACCTTTAAAACCCTATTTTGGTGAAGTTATTTCACAGAATAAATTTGCTTACTGCTATCTGCTAGAGAGTGTTTTCCAGTAATATCAGTGCTTATCAAGTTTGTGCCTAAACTTTCATATCAGCACACCAATATCTGATAGCAGGTAATGACGTGATGACCTTTCTCTGCTAAGATTCCCTGAGGCCCATTGCTGAAATAAACTGTAGCCTTGGATACACCTCTCCTTAAGAGAGACAGAAACCTAGAAACAGATCTAAGTCTGGTGGAGGCATGAAAGAGAAAATAACTTGAAAGTAGAGGTCAAAGAACAAATGAAATATCATGAGAAAGACCTGACAGAGTCACAAAAGATGTAGTCAACTTGTGATTCTTTAAGACCCGACCCCTGGTTGGATAGATTTTTGAGGGATAGGGTGTCTTCTATGCAGCTGTAAAAAGTTGAGGGACCATTTCCCAAACAATGTCATTCACAAGATTTTACTGCAAAGTTCAAATTTAGAATTGCAGGGAAAATCATATTGTTATTACAGTGAGTAATTGCTCAAATACTAAAGCTGCACAAAAAGGAAAGATTTGGTGTTAATAACATGTCCTATTTGTTCTTTGATGATTTATGAGTAAAACAGTCATTCCCAAAATTCAGCATACATCAAAATCAAAGGGCTTATTTAAATGTATATTTCTGAATCCCATGCTGAGATTACCTGATTTTGTTGGTCAAAGCAAACAGAGAATGTACCTTTTTAGCAAGTCCACAGCAAAAGCTGGTAGTGCTGGTCTCAGGATGACAGATTGAGAACTACCATTGTAATGTGTCAAATGTATTTCATTAGAAATTGATTCTGGCCATAAAGCAGGAATACGTTTGGAAAGGTTGGAAAGATCATTAGTTTTGAAGCTGGTGAAATCTGGAATGGATTTCTAGATTTGTGATATTTCAGCTGCAGACAACCGTAATATCAAAGAGTCACAGCTACTTCACTGAAAAATTAAGATTGTAGTATTGATATCAAGGGCTACTGTAAGGATTAATAAAATATTTTATGTAAAAATATGTTAAATGTTTTAATTCCATGTGGTTGTGATGGTACTGTTTTTTAAAAAATATCTATGCATTAATCAGTAGTAGAATTAGATGGATCTAGTAAATTTACTGAGAATTTACTGTAGGTCTTTGCTACAATAACTGGGCAGAAGAGTGGTTGTCACCCTTGTCACTTACTGCAGATGTTGCTTCTTACATATTTGCAAATATCCCTACACTTTCAGTCTGAAAGATCATCCCACTACAATAAAATCTTGTTTCTTCTTGCTTTTAGTAAAAGCTGAGTTCAGAGGTGAATTGCATTGTTAATAACTTCTTCTTTCACCCTAGTCTTCATAGAAAGTCCAAGCGTTCTAGATCTTCAGTCATCACACAGACATTTATTCCTATGTGGCTCCAAACATATTCTATGACCTTTCTCCTATTCTTACCTTTTCTCTCCAAATGCTTTTTATTCTGCCTTTTGTAATTCAAGGTCTATAAAAAACCGATTTTTCTATACCCTGAAACTCTTCTTTAAACATTTATTTTATAGTTGAAATGGGACTATCTCCTGAAGCCCCAGATTTCCATGGTTTCTGTTCCCTTTCACACACACTCTTGTCATGCACTGTAAGCTTAGGCTAAGGAGTTTTATGCTACCCGTTTTTATGTCCAAATTAATTCTTCTCCTTCCATTTTCACAAACTTTAGTTTCTTTTTCCACATATTATCAGATTACTCCTCCCTGTTTTTGTCACTCCTCTGCCTTCTCCCTTACCTTAGTGATATGGTTAGGCCGTGTTCCTACCTGAATCTCCTCTTGAATTGTAGCTCCCATAATTCCCACCTGTCATGGGAGGAACACAATGGGAGGTATTTGAATCATGGGGACAGGTCTTTCCCATGCTATTCTTGTGATACCAAATAAGTCTAATGAGAACGGGGTTTTCCCCTACACACGCCATCTTGCTTGCCACCTCGTAAGACATGCCTTTGCTTCGCCTCTGCTTTCTACTGTGATTGTGAGGCCTGTCAGCCTCACAATATAGTTCCGTTCATTATAAATTAAACAGCCTTGGGTATGTCTTTATTAGCAGCATAAGAATAAACTAACATGCTTAGTGTGTTTTGTGTTGCTATCACAGAATAGTACAGACTGGGTGATTTATAACGAACAGAAATATATTCGAGTTACACTTTTGGAAGCTGGAAAATCCAAAAATTGAGTGAGTGTCTTTGTGCTGCGTGATCCCATTTCAAAATCAGATTTCAAAAGGTAAAAAAGCAAGAGAGGGTGAAAGCAAGAGGGCAAAAGGGGACTAAACTTACTTTTATAACAAACCACTTGGTGATAACTAGCCCTTTCCCTCAATAATGAACGTGAATCAATTCATGAGGGCTGAGCCCTCATGACCTAATCACCTCTTATTAAGCCTCACCTCCCAACACTATGACATTGATGATTAAGTTTCCAACACAAGAAATTTGAGGGATACATTTAAACCACAGCATTCTCATTCACCTGGATAAATGTCTTTCTTTTCATACAATTCTGCCATCATTCTTAGAGACTTCAACATCAAACCATATGGCCTAAAAATTCGATCTCTTGACCTCCTTAGAAATAAAAATTATTTTCTCCACTCAAACCCAGCCACTTGATGACATGATTGCATCACGAGCAATAATAACACATGCTATCATTTTCAAATACCTGACATCTTCTGACCATCCATTTCTCTTCTGTCCTGTTATTACAAATTGCTCTTACAAATGAACAGGACACAAATGATCCAGTATTCAAGTTATCTAAAACTTGAATAAAACAAATTATCTAAAACAACTTATCTAAAACAAGTTATCTAAAACAACTTATCGAAAACAGCTTATCTAAAACAAGTTATCTAAAACTTGCTCTTACAAATGAACAGGACACAAATGATTCAGTATTCATGTTATCTAAAAAACAATAATAGTAACAAATAATTTAAACATTTTTAAAAGCATTAAAACTGTCTCAAGGGAGGGTGATTCATCTTCTTTAACGTTCTCTGGACACCCGTAGCAGGGATTTGCAAATATAAAAAGCTCAAGTAGCACAAAATGACCCAATCTTACATCACTCTTCTCAGTATTTAATGGGGGAAAAAAATTAGAAAGCCGGAAAACTTCAGCTGTATGTCCCTGTAAAAGAAAGGCTGGCCAGTTTCAAAATTTCTAGGCAAAAAGAATCAAGATATATATTTTCAACTCATTCTTCCTCTCTCCCCTACCCCTGCAACACACACACACACACACACACACACACACACACACACACACCCTAATGGGACCTGGCAGAACTGGAGCAAAAATATCCATCACATAGATAACCTGTGGAGAAAGTAAACAGTAAAGACTTTAGGTCTTTGAGGTCCCAAAACTTGCTTTCTTACACAAATCATACAAGACTGAATGATGACTGTAATGGGCAGCCTTTCCTGTTTTAATTCAGCAACTCCCTCTTTAAATTATGTATTAATAATTGCTTAAGTTCAGTGACTGAATTGAACCAATTCTACACATGGAAATGAAAGTGTCAGGGCTAAGGGAGGAAGATGACTCTCCTCTTAAGCTTATTCCAAGTATAGGATCTATAGTCATGTTCCAGAATAAGTGGTTATGTTGATATCATGGGAGAAATCACAGTGATTATTCCTTTGTTTAAACCATGTGGGTGTTGTAGGATAGACCGGACCATATGGTAAATGGACAAAGAAGATCTCAGCATTCTTTCTCGAGTTGATGCAGATGGAAGCTTTGGAGCAGTTCCAAGAGGGTGATTGATGACTGTACCACGACTTCCCTTATTACTACCTAATTCCTTTCCACTTTTTGGCAAGAAAACAAACAAGAACAAAAGATGAACACTATAGGAAATAACCTTAAAATGACAGTTTTTGGCTGCAAATGTTTTAGAGCTATCTTGATTCTTTAGGAAATATTTGTGGGGAGGGGTGTTGCTTTTCCTTTTGATTTTTTAATATAACTTTAATATATATTTATACAGAGAGTTTAGGTCGGGGAGAGAGCTAAAGGAGGCAACCAGAATACTTAAAGAAAAAAAAAATCCTTGATGATGAGATTTTGTCTGTTGAATGATAGATGGTCCAAGAATATTCTAGTGATACAATCTAGCACTCACTGCTGCTCAATACCTGTCAAAGTCTTCATTGTATTGAGAGAAAATATTTATGAAGGATTTCTTGAACATATTACAATAAATAATTTCTCTAGATACTCTAAAATTTCTCTAGATATTCTAGAATAATCTACACTTGAACTTTTGTAGACCAATAAAGAACTGTACATCTGGATTGCATGGAATTGCTTTTGCAACCTTCCCATTCTGCCCCCACCATCACTACTACCACCACATTGCCAGGGCTTTCTGCTTCTACTGAATTATGTTTTGGTAGCTTGCCCTTAGTCTTTATGAAGAAGCTTGATAACATATTTATATCTACTGTGAGGACATTGTTCACAGTGCTAATTGTGACTACTGAGAAACAAAAGTCTTTGATGAAAGTACCAAGAAAAATGTTGCCTCTGTTGAGTCACTTGTTTGTTTTTATATTTTGGATGGTATGTATTATGTAATAGATTATATTTTCCATTTTTGTATGACCTATTAAAAACCTTAGAACCAACTTTGATGTCAACCTGTAACAAATGTAGAGAAATTATTTTACTTACTTTAAATTTTATTTCGTTTTCTTGCCAGTGATCTGCTTCTAGTACAAGTGATAATAAAAATATGTTAATACTTAAAATAAGATAAAGTGCTTATATTGATAAAGGAAAAAATCAATGTGCTATGCTAATAAAGGGAGAAAATCCACTATTTTCTCACTGTACAACTTTCTACCTGTGCTTCAACCATAGCACCATAAGAGATATTTTTGCACAGTAAAGAAATATGCCTAGAATTGGACAGGATTTTGATTTCCAGGTTCTTGATTTTTAACTATATTATCTTGGATATGTGTTCCAATATCTTTAAGATTCACTTTCTATAAAATATATATTACAATCACATCTACTTAATAATAAAATGAGAATTTGATAAAGTGAGATTTCTAAAAGAAATATTTAGTATCTCCATCCATTATACAGATATTTAACTGATATATACATATATTTAAATATATGTTTTATATATATATGTAATATACATATACATATATAATGAGCCAAAATAAGAAAATCAGAATATCCCATCCTAAAATATGCTACTTTAGCATAAGAATTATTTGAAGCTGAAAGCAATTGTGGAAAAGCAATCTCTCTGTTCTTTTGCTATCTTCTAAAAGCAAACATTAAATTTTCCTTGTAAAAGTCTTATCTTCTGTCTTACCAGGAAGGGAAGACAACTTTTATTCCTGGGGGTGAAAATGGCACCAAGATGAGTTTGCACAAACTTAATCATACTAAATAATCCTTATCTTCCATTTGCTTACCCCATATATTTTATCTTTCCACAAACTATTACCCCTAGAAGCCCAAACCTTCTTTTTTTTTAATCTTGTCACTTCTCCATAATGTGTTGTCTTTTGTTAAAATGGTATATAGGCCTGTAAATTTAACCATTTCTTTGAATCTTCATTTCCTTTCTATGAAGGCATCTGTGCACATAAAACTAAAAATATTAACATTAAATGAAAATGAATGCCTTTTCTCCTGTCAATCTGTCTTTTTATAATCTAATTTGCAAGCCCCAGTTGTGACCCTAAATGGGTAGAATAATAATTTTTCCTCCTTACAACAGGATGTCATAATTGAGTAATAATTATTCAATACATGATATGATAGCTTTGCTATAGTATTTTCATTTTTCATAACTGCTGCCCTTCATGCATGAGCTTTAAGTGGCATTACATATATAGAATCTATTTCCAACTTCTTCAGGAGTTTCCAAAGGAAGGGGAGACTTTGTTGGTAGGCAATTGTATACTCAATGTGATAGGAGGAGTTGTATAAGAAAAACAGAAATTATGAGATCAAGTAATTTTGGAAAATAGCGTGCAAAAGTAAAAATTATGTTTTAAATGATTTTTTCAGTACTTTTAATATGCTAATATACACACAAATTCTTCAAACCAAGGACATAGAAAATAGTCTTTAACAAACTTATTTTACCATTTTTCTAAATCTACCTAAGATCATTTGGGGAACTGGATTTATGGAACACCAATTTTGGGAAGTACTGTGCTATGCTAGAATTTCTCTTCTAATGTCCCTACTAAAGTGCTTGAAATTCTTACTTTTTTTGAGATAACTCTTTAATTGAAGAACCAATAAATCAAATCTAGGTAATATCAAAACTTTTAGGCCACAAAGTATAATCACCTGAGCTTTTTACAAGCACCCACCTAGAAGAAAACAAGGACTAAGACAGGTGGACACATATCATTAGTGTTATATGTCATAGTGAAGAGAACAAATCCAAATTGAGGAACCACAGAAGTTACGACACAGCACCACAGAACCATGGGAAGGAGGTGATGTAAAAGGGAAAAAGCACAGAAGAAAAGCAGTAGGTAGGAGTGCCTTGGGAAAATTTTATTATGCTGACCACTGTTGGATCAAGGGCAGACATAAAAATGACTGTACCATGTATTAGGTGGTAATAGAAGTGTTAAGTGCAGTCTCCCTCAGTAACCATGAGAGATTGGTTTCAGGACTCCTGCGGATACCAAAATTTCAGATGCTCAAGTCCCTGATAAAAAACAGCAGAGTATTTGCACATAACCTATGCACACCTTTTCATATACATTAAATTATCTCTAGATTACTTATAATACCTAATAAAATGTAAATGCTATGTGAATAGTTGCTATATTGTATAGTTTTAAAATTCACATTTTTATTATTGTATTTTTTATTGTTTTGTTTTCTAAATACTTTTTATCGAAGCTTGGTTGAATCCACAAATATGAAATCCATGAATACAAAAGGCCAACTATCCTTTTTTGTAAGAGTTCCTTTTTCCACAAAAGGAGGCATGATTTTAGTTTTAACTATGGATGTTAGGTAAAGAGTGAGGTATAAAAGATACCTGTATGTAAATCAGTAGTTCTTACTGTCTGCTGTACATCATTATGATGTAAGGCACTCAGTAAAGTAATCAATGTATGACTCCAGTCTAAACCAATTAAATCAGAATCTTCAAAGATGAGTCCAGGGTATTGGTAATTTTTTAAACTTCTTAGATATTTTAATATGTAGCCAGAATCAGAACCATTGCTTTAGAGCAAAGTCCAGTCAGACAATAGTAGAGAGTAAAGAAGGATAGTTTCTTCGAGGTAGCACTGAGAAATGAAGTACCTTTCTCTCCGCCAAAAGTCTGTCCACGGTTTACAAATCCCCACTCAGGTGTACAGAGAATTAGAAAATTTTTCAGATTTATTTCATAACACTTTAGCTATAACTTTCTTTTATTCTTTCACTAAGTTGGCAAAGGCAATTTATCTGTGGACATGAACCATCTCTAATCCTGCACTCCACACTTATGACCCCGAGACTAGTTGATGGGAAGAAGATAGAATTTCTCACTAGAGTTTTCTCATTATATTTATGCAAGTCATCGTTTTTGAAGAATAAAGCTGATTGTAAAATAGCTTCAGGGCCCTGCGCGGTGGCTCACGCCTGTAATCCCAGCACTTTGGGAGGCCGAGGCGGGTGGATCACCTGAGTCAGGAGTTCGAGACCAGCCTGACCAACATGGAGAAATTCCATCTCTACTAAAAATAAAACATTGGCCAGGCGTGGTGGTGCATGCCTGTTAATCCCAGCTACCTGGGAGGCTGAGGCAGGAGAATCACTTGGACCAGGGAGGCAGAGGTCGCGGTGAGCTGAGATTGCACTACTGCACTCCAACCTGGGCTACAGACCGAGACTCCATCTCAAAAAAAAAAAAAAAAAAAAAAAAAAAAAAAAAAAAAAAAAAAAAAAACCTTTAGTTCAGTTTCAAATATTGGTGAATTTTCTCTTCCCTGTTTCAGGTTATGTTTAAACTTCAGCTGAGAGATTCCAGAAGAAATGATGAATTTGGGGATAGTATTTAAGCAATGGTGACTTAGGATAGTAGGCACATGAAAGAGAAAAGAATACCTGTTAGAGATAGAACCTATTTTGAAAGTGTACCTAAGGCTCTCACAATGGCTGATTTCATGATGGTAGGGTATTTTAGTGAGATTCACAGGACTCATTTACTTGCTACGTGGAATATTGACCCTTCTGTGTAAATTCACCTTCCTCCAATGAACTTCCTCCAGTGAAATGGTTGCTTCATTTCTCAGACAATTCAAGGGGAAAGGGGAAAAAAAATCCAATAGCTAAAAGCAATGTAGTACCCGTATTGTGATGACAGTCTTATGCCTGTCATTTAGATAAATGTTGCTGTGCTGGAAAAGAAGAAAAAAAAAAAAAAAACTTTTCAAAGTTATTTTTTTCAGCCAATCATAGCTGAATCTTTTTTTTTTCTTTTTAACCAATGAGTGGAACATAACAAGGACATAACTATGCACAGTCACACTACTCAAAATTTTAAATCAAATAAACATTTTTTTTTCCATTTCAAATGGCATAAAAACTTTAGACAGGCAGAATATAATTACTCCAACATACATCAATCCAGATCACTAAAATTTTACACCAAGACTTTCTATTCTTTTCCTGACTGACTATGACAAGGCAAACATTTCACTTGGAGAAATGGCAGGGTAGTGGGGGCAGGTGAGGAGGAATGGAAAGAATGTCATTCACTATAAATACTGTATTCATTAAGATTAAGAACACTTTTACTTAATATTACCATAAATGACATTCAAGTACAGAATGACTCCTGTGATTATTTCTGAATAGCCAAGATAACACAGATGCTCTAGTGATTTGTTTTTCTGTTAGAATTATTTCTGTATCTTCTATCATACGTATGACCTCCTCGTGTCTTTGAGGCAAAGTGGCATGTTCTTTTACATTAAAAAGATGTGTCTAACTAAATGATTTCATTAGTATTTTTCCATACAGTTAAAATAATATTTCTATTGTGTCTCCTCATTTTTATTTTCTGTCTTAGTATAATTATCTATTTTATCTGACTAACAGGACAGAACCAACAACTGACTAGCTGTAATTATTAGTAATAAACTTATGTCTGTTAACAAAATGAAACACATTAAAGGGGAGAGAAGCATATTGATCCAATTATATCTCCATATGTCATTTAAAACACTAAAATGGGACAAATTTATTCAGAAATACTTATTAAGAGGCTATGATGCATCTCGTACCATTTTTAGTCCTGATTCCAGAGCAGAGAACAAAACTGAACAAAAAATTATTTCCCTCTTGAAACTTACATTCTGTAATATCTTTGTAAATGGGAGATAAAAAGGGATGGAGGATAACAGGTCTCAAGACAATTGTCAAAGTTAAAGGTATAATGCTGTAAACATAATTTCCACATCATACATGATAATAGTATTAATAACAGTCTATGTTTACTCAGCATTTACTATGAGCCATGAATTGCTCATTAAATGAAATCTTTTAAGTAAAGTTCAATGACTCTTATGAGTTTGATAGTTTAATTATTTCAGTTTTACAGATGAGAAAATTGAGAGTTTCAGTAATTTTCCCACAGGCACGCAACTAAGAAGTGGTAAAGCTGGAACCCATACACACAGACTAAAGATCTGTGTTCTTCACCATTTGGCTTTTGGTGCCTTTGTTGTACACAAGGACCAAAAACTAAATATAAAGCCTAGAATTTCAATGTTGACCCAGTGTTTCTACCTGTAGTGTTAGATCTTAGCTATTTTTTATATTAATGTAAAAATTATTCCTTCTTAAAAATATTAGAATAGGTGAGGATTTAGACAACTAGCTGAAGAAACCATATCTTCTACCCTAGAGTGTCAAAGAATTGTCCAAATCAGTGCCGTTATTTTATAGAATTCAGCAATATAACAGAGGACACAAACTCCTTACACCACTTACTGTCATAAGGGATGGGTTAACTTGTTTTTTCATTATTAGTCTACTTACAATGCAAATATTAATTGAGATTGTGATCTAAAATTGATTAGTATTTATATTGCCAATTTTCATAGTGGTTTATCTTCAAGTCACAGTGTTTTGTGACTTTCATTGCATTCTTTCTTCCTTCTATCTGCTTGTAGTAGAAAGAAAGTTGTAGAATGATTAAGATTCATGTAATCAATGGCCTTTACCAGGCAGCCCTGCTGTTATCCAGTTCTAATATTTATCTCAAAGTAAGGTCCATTCCATTCTTCCTAGCTGGAATTCCAAACATTTCCCATATTTCGTTGGTTCCCAATCTAATTTTAATTATTCTTCTTCTCCCAGAATAACATTAATTGACATCATTTAACATAAATTGCTTCAATCACACTCTATGTATTTCAAAAATATTTTTGTATTTTAATTTTAATTTTTATATTTTTAAACATGCCACTTCGCATACTCTTCCAACTCTTTTCAATTATGTTTACCAACAGTATCTTATATTTTTATTGATGTTCTTGCCGCAAAGTCATCTTTCCTTTTTCATTTTTCTGCAGTTTATCTTTCATGCATTCTTTATTCCTTGGCCTAAGCCACAACATCTTTTGGAATTGGAATTCTCTATGCTTTTAAAATATCCTTTTTCCTGACTCGACTTCACTTACAAATTACTTGCCTTTTACTGCTGAGTAATTCAAAACAGGAATCTGCTTCACCGTTGTTTCACAACATACCCACGCACCGCACAGTCTGGAAAAACTCAGCTGATAATGATCTCTTAGAAACAACTAGTGACTCCCCGATAGATAAATTCATGACTTTACTTCTTAAAATTATATATTTATGACTTTAGTTTATAAAATTATAAAATGTCACCCTCTACCTTTTCCTTTCTTAATAACTGTACCCATCCAATTTTTTTCATACTTTTAAGAAAATTCTTTTGTACATGCCTTTGTTGCTTCTTCCTCTAATTGCTTTTTAATGTTAAGTTCCCCCACGATTTGAATATCACCTTTCTCTACTTTCACTTAGCACTTTGCCTTTGATAGTATCACGTAAGGTCAGAGTTTCAATTTTGACTTTTAAGTTGATGACGACTCCTAAGTTCATATCTTTAAGCTTTGATTCCTAACTAGCTTTTAAATATCTGAGTGTAAGCATTCTGCCAGTTCCACTCTCACAGCCCAGAAGTAACTTCAGTAATGCCTTTTCCAAGTCTGCTACCCTGCCTTTACTAAGGTTTGAGTCACCATCAACTTTTCTCTCTAATACACTTCTCAAACTCTGTCTCTGACCCTCTTATATCTTTTTCATACCTCTTATTTTTGTGATCTCTCTTCTTTTTTTTTTTTCCCATTCATGATGCTTTATTTATTGTGTCTTCAGCCAACAAGAAAGTGGTTTTATTTGGTGTACTCTCCATCTTATTCAGGAATAATTTCAACTACATTTAGAAATGTTTTAACGTGTCGAAATATACATCTAGGACCACCTCCAATGGTCAGCCATCTCATCTTGTTACCTGAGTATGTGTCACTTGTTACCTTCAGGGAGCACTGACATATTTTCTTTTATTATTATTATTATTATTATTATTATTATTATTATTATACTTTAAGTTCTAGGGTACATGTTCATAATGTGCAGGTTTGTTACATATGTGTACTTGTGCCATGTTGGTGTGCTGCACCCATCAACTCGTCAGCACCCATCAACTCGTCATTTACATCAGGTATAACTCCCAATGCAATCCCTCCCCCCTACCCCCTCCCCATGATACCATCTCACACCAGTTAGAATGGCGATCATTAAAAAGTCAGGAAACAACAGGTGCTGGAGAGGATGTGGAGAAATAGGAACACTTTTACACTGTTGGTGGGATTGTAAACTAGTTCAACCATTATGGAAAACAGGATGGCGATTCCTCAAAGATCTAGAACTAGATGTACCATATGACCCAGCCATCCCATTACTGGGTATATACCCAAAGGATTATAAATCATGCTGCTATAAAGACACATGCACACGTATGTTTATTGCGGCACTATTCACAATAGCAAAGACTTGGAATCAACCCAAATGTCCATCAGTGACAGACTGGATTAAGAAAATGTGGCACATATACACCATGGAATACTATGCAGCCATAAAAAAGGATGAGTTTGTGTCCTTTGTAGGGACATGGATGCAGCTGGAAACCATCATTCTTAGCAAACTATCACAAGAACAGAAAACCAAACACCGCATGTTCTCACTCATAGGTGGGAACTGAACAATGAGATCACTTGGACTCGGGAAGGGGAACATCACACACTGTGATCTCTCTTCTATTGCCAATGCTTCTGAACTGGTAGTCCCAAACTGTGTTCCAGGACTATTGTAATAGTTTCCTAATTGCTGCATTCCAATCTCATGTTTTCTAATCTATGATTCATATAGCCATCATGTTTCCCTTCTTTAACAGAATGAAGTTCACTGTTTCCTTCTTCAAATGCCTGTACTGTCTTCTTTTTCACAGAGAGTGGTACTCAAAATATTTGCCTAGCATTTAAAGTTCTCTCTTATCAGGTCACCAAAAACCTTCCCACTAATGGTAACCATCATACACTGCAGTTACTATTCCTTAAATATTTCATCTGCTTTCCCATCTCACTGATTTCATTTATGTCATTTTCTCATATGATTTTATTCCCTTAGCTATCCTCATCATTTGTTAATTATCACATCTTCCTGAATTCCCAAAACCTAGTTATATCTCTTTTTGGCATGTACACACTTTGGACCCTGTCATAATGCATATTGTATTAAATGAAATTAAATAAATTTTAAAATATTTATGTTTTCCAAATAGATTTGGAATTGTGGAAACATGGCTTCTTGTTAAGATAACAAAGATCCACTGCAGGAATTAGTTGCCAGTGGCACAATTGTGATTTTTTAAAAGCACTGTAAAAATAGCTATATTTAATATTTACCTGGAATCTTGTATTACTAAAATTAACAATTCATCATGAAAAATTTTTTTCAATTGTTTTAATTTTGAGAAATTAATGTGGAAGTTTCAGAGAACAAAACTTAAAGTCATTATTGTGTATGTCTGCAATGACATATGTCTATATTTCTATATCTGAAATATATTTTACATTAATAATAAAATTTCCTGATTGTACAACTTAAATTATATGTTAAAAGGAAGGTTGCTTTTACATTTTAAAATGGAATTGAAGTTTGAAATGGTAGTAAATGTATACTGCAACACAGTGTACTCTGCCAGAGCAAAGTTGTATTCTGCCATTAAAGCCCAATCCATCTTATGTTTCATCAGAACTAACTCTGCTGTATTTATGTTTCACAAAAATCACACAGATACAATAGTACTTTCATATTAAAATAATAAATTGATATCACAAATAATAAGTAAAAATAGTCAACACAACTGGAAATGTCCTTACGGCCATTGTGTTTCCATCATTATGAGGGCGTTACACTTAACAATAAATAGCAAATAGATGATTCTTTTCCCTAAACTTTACTTCCATTGATGGAGGTTATGTGCCATTTGTAGCTTTCTTCTGTCAAGCATTCCTTTAATGTATTACAGTTTATCTTTTTTACTTAACAGTAGTAGTTATAACTCTGGGTTTTAGTTTTAGATGTGTCACCAAGTTATTTTGCACAAGGCATTTCATTAGTATATAGTTCAGTTTCCACACCTATGGTAAGTTAGATGTGAAGATGAAGCTATAATGAATAAGTTGGTCTTAATAAGAGTCTTGGAGACATTTATGAATAAGTTGGTCTTAGTAAGAGTCTCGGAGACATTTAGTCAAGTTGTGTGTGCATATGTGTGTGGGCTGGGTGTGTGAGAGAGAGCAAAAAAGAGAGTGGGAGGGAATCAGTGAGAAAGGTGTAATTAAAATAATTGTTTTGAAAAGGGGAAAGAATAATTAGCTAAATTAGCAATGCATATAGAGCAAGAAACATCTATTACATGGTCTTATATACTCTCCCAGTGTTTCGCACACTTATACAATGGCAGGTAACTACTCTGTCATACTTATTTGTAGCTTGTCTTCTTAAATGAATCACCATTTGGCCCTTTGACACAGAATACTGGTGACAATGGAAATGGGCAAGTGCCAGAAGCTGAGTTCCATTTCTCATTGGCTTTCTGCAAGAACCAACCAAAACCCACAGGTTTTGTGAAGCAGATTCTCTTTACTGGTAGTCGGGAGGCCTTGCTAATTAGCATTCAGCTACAAGTAATGCAAGGGTAGCTGGTATTAAGTAGAGTTCTGTGTGATCTCTTATTTCATTGCTATGTTAAAAGAGAGCTCGGGGAATAATCAGTGTACGGATTATGTTTTCTGGAAATTACATTAAAACCTTTATTTGCACTTTAAGGGCAGAATCATGTTTCCATTTGTTTCTTTATAGTTCTAATCTTGTTCATAAAAAAGTTTAATAACAATTTCCAACACAGTCATTTTCAAAAGACATTTTCAAAACCCTCCGATGTCATTTCTTCTCTTGATTATTTTATTAGTTTATTTCTCATTTCTGAGGTCTTCTATGTTCTAATGGAACCATAACCCTATATCCCCAATTGGGAGTTAGGGGATTGCCAGTAGTGTAAAGGAAGCTAAAAAATTAGAAGCACATTCTGCACGGCCTCTAATTTATACAAATAAAATCACTTCTTTCTCCAGACAATATTTGTCACTATGGCATTTCACCCAGGGTTAGAGCTTTTGTTTTCTACCACAAAGTGGTTGGATTTCCTTCCAAGTTGCCTACATTCTCTTCTCCTCAGATTCTACCATCCCTTGTCCTTGGATATTCCCAGATAAAACCCACCTCTATCTTTCCTCAATGACTCAGAAAAGACCCACCCCTATTCTTCCTGATGGTTCCCATATGATTCAGATGAGTTTCTTGTCAGCCTCTACCAAACCCTGAATCCTCTTTGTTTTGAGATATTTCTTATTAATGAATGTGTTGCCTTTTAATATAGCCTAATAAATCATCTTATTTGCCCAGTGCATTCTCTTTTTCTTATATCTGCAACAAAGTTAAAATTCCAAAAAAGTTTTCTCAACACACCTATAGCCAAGAAGGTATTTGTCTCCTGTCTCTCACAGAACTTGTAAGAATGCCTTAATGACATAAGGCAATATTTCATTGAACTGGTGATGTAAAAATATGAAAAACATATTTTTGTGTGTGTATTTTTGGCATGAAGTGTTAAAAGAAAAAGTGAAATAGTAAGAGTGAGGAAAATTAACATATTAAAATAGTATGCTGCTGTTTGAAAGATGCACACATTATTTTCAGCAATTAATGAGATTTATCCAGTTATAATGCTCTTTGAACAGAAACATTGTGTGAAAATCTTGCTAACTATAGAAAATTTATAATTTCTTACCAAATTTCTTCCTGAAAAACATCATGAATATGAATGTTTATTAGATATCTCCGTAAATGTATTGTGGAAGAGATAATTCTTCAATTAAAGTACGTATCATCAGCGGCATGAAGCAGGGATAGTTAGGTTCAAGAAATAAAGTCCTGTAGAAATTCATTCACTTCAGTAGAAGTTAAGATATATATAATGTTCTTATGTTTCATCCTAAGGAAATGCATAACTAATTCATCATGTAAAAACGCCCCCTGAGAATAACTTGTGTTTGGAAATGGTCTCAGTGGAATTATAAAATTACTAACAAAATTAAATCTCATTATACCATTTAAGCACCTGATTGATATGATGAAAGAAGCCCATATTTGAAGACATCTAGGATCTAATAGGCTAAATACTCATAATGAGAAATTTATTTTAGCTGGATTGTTCCTTACAAATTGTTATTGGCCATGTACTGTGTTAATTTCATTGTATAAATATCCTAGAAACATCAAAGAAAATTTAAAAAGCAAAATCCTTGTCCCTGGAGCATCATATTGTACATTCCAGAAAACAAAAACAGCAAAAAAGATAAACAGAGAGGAGTGAGATATGGCTCTTGCCAAATGATTGGTTTAGAAAGCATTTGAAAAAGTGGTGTAAATACATGACATAATGTAAGTAAAGAAGAAAGCAAAATGCCTGGTGTTTAATGAGTGGTCAGTACATGATATCTAGACACATTATCTTCTCCAGTGCTAGGAAGACCATCTAGAGAGAAAGAATGTAAATGCTACTTGAAAGGAAAAGAACCTGATTGAGATAAACTTGAGGGAAACACCAAAAGACAGTATCCTAGATAGCGAAAATAGAAAAAGCAAAGATATTGAAAAACAACACGTATAACACGAACATCTACAGTTCTTAATTAAATCTCATGTCCTTCACTATGTTTTAAAGATAGGCCATAAACCCATGAACAAACATAAAACCATAAAATCATTATCCTCCAGGGGGCGCTTGGGTTTGAAGTGGACTTGGCTGAATGGACATATACTTTGAAAGAAACCCTGGAGGGTCTTGTTCTACTTTTCGCATGAAATTCATGGGAATTAGTAAGCAATTTGCAGAAGTAGTTGGAAATAAATGTGTATAAGTACATGACAGAAAATGCGGATCTGTAAATATTCAGCTAGAAAGTGTGGACTGGAGGCAGAGGGAAAGCACACAATAGTATTTAGGGGTAGGGCAAAGGCAGAGTGATGTGTTGGAGATATATATGTCAGTTATGTAATTTGGTCGGTTGGAGGGAGGGGAGAATCAAAGCAAGAAAACCAGTTAGAAGATACTTGGAATACTGAAAGTCCCTAAAACTAAGCAAACTCACCTGAATACCTTCACAATTTATGAATAATAATGTTGTTGCTATTTATAAACCAAATACAGTGTTCCAATTTTCTATTACTAAGTAACAAGCCCATCCACACATATTATGCTCGGTGATTCTGTGGGTCAGATATTCAACAAAGGTACAATTCGGCCTTAACTTGGATGATTTGAATAGCTCAGGTGACAACATTTGGGTAGTGGAATTATTTGGAAGTTTTTTTCTCATTCTGGTACCTGGGCGGGGATGACCTGAAGTCTGGAGCCAGCTGGGATGATGGACCAGGGCACCTAATTGAGGCAGGACTTCCTCATGCAGCCTGGGCTTCTAGAATGTAGCATATGGATTCTGAGGAAGACACTATCCACAGGAAACCTGTGGAGAGTGAGTGAGCATTCTGAGAGATCTAGGTCAAAGTTCCAAGGCCTCTTCTGACCTTGCCTCAGACATCAAAGGCATGCAGCATTATTTATTCTGCATTCTTTCCATCAAACACTCACCCAGATTCAAGGGAAGCGGACGTAGACATCACCTTTCAATGACAGGAATGCCCAAAAATTTGAGCCCATGCTTTAAAGTGCCACATAGAGATAATCATGGGGATAAAAATGTGTTATACTATGAAATAAAAGCAGCATTAGCAAGTCTTTTCAAAGAATCTACTAAAAGTTGCATAGGATTTATTTTTGACATTACTCATGCAATTCTATTAATATAATAGTGATGGGGATTAGAACAAGCCAAACTCAAAATGTTGGCACCTTGATGTTTGATAAAACAGCAGAAGCAGAAAGGCCATTTTCACTGCCCACTGCCTTTCTCCCTAGAATCAGGTCATGAAACCTAGGAAGAATTTTCTGACCTTCTCTGAAGCAAGTCACAAGATTCTCATTCAAGAGATGCTCTCCCTATACCTAGAGAAAAGGAACATCTTTGTCTCTGAAGACACAGGGACATAGAGAAAAACCTGAACAAATAGGCCTTTCTAAGTTTGCCTTAGTTAATTACCATTAGACTATACCCCCTTTTCCAATCATACTTCCCTACAGTCTTCCATTCTTCATTAAACCTAAGCATAAAAATAGTTTCTTCTCTTTCTCTGGGTCTTCATTTCTGAAGACTCATGTGTTATGTACAATTTACCTTAAATAAAGTTGTAAACTTGTCTTTTAAGTTGTCTTCTGTTATAGGGTTCTCAGCCACAACCCTAGCAATAGGTGAGGTGATGATTTCTTCCCTGCCATCCCCCACCTCCATAATAGTCACAATTAGGAGTCATGTAATGGGCAAAGTGATATTAGCAATGCTGAAGTAATAAAAAACACTAAACAATTAAAAGCCATTTCCTAATTCAAACTTATTTTATTGGGAGCTTAAGCGTTTAAAAAAATGTAAAACTCTGTTTGGTATTTCTTAGAAATGAATGTTTGAAACTACAGCTGGTCTTCTCATGCAAAAACCATACAAATTAAAAATGACATAATTAATTATCCAGATGCTTCAAATGTCAGCATTTGCCAATACTTTCACCATATCACCATTCATTTAGTTCTAATTTTTCATTGCACTTAGGTGTTTGGGGTTGCGAATTTAGGTAGAAAATTTGGTTCACTCTCAAGGCTGCCTATCACCATATGTTTTGCTTAGGCATGAACAATGAGAAGAACCTAAGCCTTTGCCATGGAGTCAGGAAAAGGGTTTCCATCAATGGCTATTAAGTTTGAGTAATGGAGTTTTAAAGAGACAACTTGTAGTGTTGCTCTTTAGGAACCTCGACAGCAATTGTGCTTTAGCTGCAGGTTCTATGATCCAACTGTAGCTTTGGCTCCATGCAGGCCCTTGCATGTGTCACCACTGCTTGAACCCCCTCTATGGTATACATCTGTTACCAATTCCCTTTCAAGGAGCATCTGCTGCCAGGAGAGGAAACTTTTAATATGTTGATTTATCATCATCAGATACAGGGTTTTTATTGCTTTCATTTGAATATTATATTTAAGGTGCTTTGTGATTACAGATGTTTTACATATAAATTGCTTTATATTAGAAAACCCTTTTATTCGATATTTCTGAGTTAACTTCACATTCATGTGTTTTACATTTTAATATCTTCTGCATTGCTGAACGCTTGTGAATTGCTTTCTGTCTGTAATGGTAGTCAGTATGAGCAACAGCATCTGTGACTGTTGCTGCTTCAAGGAGAAAATTAAATGTGGTCGTTTTTTTCTGTTCTAGGGAGCCAGAGTTTATTAATTACTAAAGAAAACTTTGATTGTTATTTTATCCCCAAAAGGGACAGAGTAGGTCACTACAAAAAATAACTTCCCCCTCCATAACCTTTGTAAACCAGAAAATGATGTCAGTCAAGTTTCTGCTTTTCTCTCCCTTGTCTCCTGTAGTCTTAAGAAAATCTAGAAGTCTTATGTACTGTATGGTCTTTGAAATAATAGCACCATCTACTGTCTGAATCTGAATTCATTCATCATGTGAAGGAAATGATGAAGATGGTAGATATGGAGGAAGTGCTCTAAGTCACTTAATAATGTGACTCAAAGTAAATAACATATAAATGAAAAATGTGAAAATTCTCACCTAAAGTACAAAAACAAAAGTAATCACATCCGGGCATAGTCACATTAAATACACATTGTGAATTACTCTTTTGCATTAAGAAAGACTATAAGATCATTCTGAAATCCACGGGAAAGACAATGTCCTTATTATCATCATTATTTAATTCTCCAGTGTCAACTTATTTTATATACATTTAGATGAAGGGTAGGAGTGCAAGAGGTAGACACAAAATACCCTAAGGAAATCCCTGTCTCTCAGCCAGGCATCGCGATGTAAGCCTAAGTGCTCCATTTCTGCACCGAGTGCCATCCCGCTCTCAGGGAACACTTCTCATAGTGGGAGTTGCTTGTAGTCTTGACTGTTCCCTGTCCTCAAGTCCTTCTCCCAAAGGAGTCATGGTATTTCATTAAAACACTCAACTGTCTGGATAAATGATCATTGAAAGTACGTCCCAGGGCTCTCATAACAATAAGCCACTAGCTATTTGAAGAACATAGAGGGGAATTCAGGACATTCTCCAATCCTCCTTCATGCTGATTTCTTTCAATGAGCAAGAGGTCACTTGTCATTCTGCCTCAAACAAAGTTATTTCCTTAACCTCATAACTCCCAAAGAGCTGTCTTTTCTCCCACACATCTACTGCTGGCTGCACATTGCTCTTTCTTCCTCTGGAGCTGGCAGCCAGCTATTCTATAGACAGCAGGGATTTTATGCTCTCTGTCCGGTTTATTATCTCTTTTCTAAATCAGTTCAGAAGGTTTATTTTCTCTATCTGGCCTCTGTTCCCTTTCCTCCCACTCCCATTCTACTTTACCTTTGATTCCAAAAGGAAACCTGAATTGAAATGCCTCATTTAAATTTTTTTTAAATTTCATATTTATAAATAGCCAATGACCTTTGCATAAAATAAATGCTTGAAGAAAACATGTATTCTCACAATTGATTTTCTTACTCTGTTCAATTTATTTGAGATACCAAGAAACATACTGAGCAGGAAATAAACAACGGGATAATTGGAATATCAACTATGACTCCATACTTATTTACTGGATATTAGTTACCTCTCCTTTTTCTGCCAAAATATGTGAAACCCAATCCCAGACTTCAGAGGAGCTTATAGTCAAATTGATCATTCCTTATCTTCTTGTCTTTTTAAAAAGTTACTTTATTATCTGTTTATCTCCATTGTAGAAGCTAAATACTGGCCAACTAGTTTTCTACTTAGTCTAGTCTTATCTTAGTTATTATTATAACTATTGCAGGATAATATTTTAAAATATTGACTCATTTTTATTCACTGGGAAAAAATAGTTGTTTTATATATGAGTTTCTTTTGGGGAGAGAGTGGCTGTGACTGGCAATCGATAAATTAATAGATCAATCAATAAATAAAGTCAATTGAGCCACCAAATATATTTATTTAGAAAAACTTGTGGCAGAAAGCAATAGTTATAAAAGTCAATACAGTTAATGCACCAGCTATTTTTTTGTTTGTTTTCTGAAAGAGGTAAAGGATCTTGAGAGTCAGAAAGCCAAGCTCCAAAGGGAGCAAAGCAGTAAGATCATCCACAAGCAAATGTAGGTAATGATGACAAATGATAACTTAAGTGCCAGTTTCCCACTCAAACGAGGTTATAATTCGAAGGTTATGGAGAAGACTGGAGAACACTGGAAGAAGAGAGCTTGCTGACAGTAGGCAAGCAAGGCACTTGTCTTGGGTGCTATATTTAAGGGGGCATCAAAAAATTCAGTAATCAAGATAAGTAATATTTTAATGCAACGTTTCAAAAAAAATCCATGATAAATGAAGTATCCAAATTTTAAATAAAGACAGGTATCTTAAGGGTGAGTGAATTTCTCTGACAGGACTACAAGTCATGACTGTATTCTAAGTGAGTCTCAGAGTGGGGGACAGTAGAAACTGTAGATGATAAAAACCAAAGATGGGCTTAGAAGGACTGGGGAGCAGCAGAGTTTTCCCTTACAGCCTCCAATCATCTGTATCATAGACTAGGAAACTATAAGGATTTTGAGGAAGTCATGAAGCTCTAGCCAGGCAGGGCAAGTTTGTTAGTTCCAAGAGAAGCTTGCTAAAGTTAAGAGACATTAGGATCATGGAGGGTAAACAGTTATGGGTTTCATAAGGTTCAGAAGTCCTGAGGAAGGTCAGATGAAATAAAGGTTCTGAGCCTGAGACAAGAAGGATTTAGATGAGATGGACCTAGCAACTAACCATGCTGTGAAGGTCACAGAGTCAGACACAGAAGCCCAAGCTAATGAGAACACAGGGGAAGCAAAGCAGATACCATCAGGACACAGAGAAAAGGCACACAAATGAGACCTGAGCCATATGGAAGGTTCCCCTACCACCTCACAACTGAAGCCACCCCAGGAAAGAGAAAGAGAAGGAGAGCTACGCATTTGACTCAGTCGTTACCCAAAAGAGAGTACTTTTTAAATTGAAAGTCACTATGAATGGAATTGAGGGTTTCAAAAGGTAAATTTAGTTTAATTTTAGCAATCTAAAATATATGTTTTTCTATTTGCCTTTAGTAACTCAAAGGCGTGAACGTGGAACATCAGTACCAGTGTCACCTTGGTGCAGAATCTTGGGAGCCACAATACATTTGCATGGAAGAATCTGCATTTTAGCTAAATTCCTTCTGTGAGAAAAGAAAAAGTCCTACTATTAAAAGACCACTCCATACTAATGTAGAAGAGGAGACAGACAGGGAATACAACATGAGTACTGGGTAAACATTATCAGAGTCCTGTGCATGTAAGGTAATGGGAAAGTAACTACAAAGCCTGGACAGGATTTCACACAAATCTATTCAGAGTCTAGGTGCAAACAATTAAGACTTCTCTTACTTCTTTCAGAGATAAAACTGTCTCATCTATGCCTTTTTTTTTAAGCCCCTGAGCTAGTTCTGGAGGTAAGTGTTCACAGCTTTAAGAGCTGGAAGGCTTGCAAACTTGCATTGTAAAATCAAAAGATGAAACCTTTTAATCAAGTCTATTGTGTTCTCAAGGAGACACTCTAAAAAGTGGAAGCAGAGTAGGCAGTGACCTCCTCCTTAAGGAAAATTTCATCTGTTTACTTTTAGTCTTCATGATTGATCTTCACATTAACATTTGAGAAGTACTACGTTACACGAACAATTGAAATAAATAATTTGGCACTGCTCCATTTGTCAGTACTTAGGGCTGTGACTACATGTGTTGGTTTAATGGGTCAATCATATTTCCTTCTCAACTGCTGGGAGATCTCTAATTACATCAATAAGACAATGGTCAAGAATAGGGTCATCAAACTTTTTGTGAAGAAACAGTTAGTAAATATTTGGGGCCATATAGTCTCTTTTGTAACTACTCAACTCTGCTGATGTAGGGTGAAAACAACCATAGAAATACTTAATGAAATGAGCCTGACTATGTTCCAATAAGACTTTATTTACAGCAACAGGCAGCATGCCCGATTTGGCTCACTGGCCATAGTTTTCCAAATCATCTTATAGAATGTTCTATGAAATGATTCTTCTAAATATAAGGCAGTGGTAACTAAGGAATAGCTCACTGGTCATAGTTTTCCAAATCGTGTTATAAAATGTTCTGTGAAATTGTTCTTCTAAATATAAGCCAGTGGTAGCTAAAGAATAGGGTTTGACTCCTCACTAGGATCATTTCATCATAATTGCTAAATTCTCTAGCCGTCTTGTCACACAGTCTTTGTGACTGTAGAGCCATTCATCTTCGTATTGTGCAGTCTTAGCACATTGAGGGCGTGGCTTTGCTTTTCTCAATCCTAGGCTATAGCACTTAAAACACTCAAAATGCCCTTTTACTTACACTGCTAATGAAATTCCTTTCTGTCAGTTTTTTATATATTACAGATAGATCTGTGGCATCCATAAAATCAGTATAGAAATATTTCATATGTTAAGCGTGCCAATTGTAAAACACTTGAAAAATAAGAGTTTAATAATGTTAAATCATAATGTAATAGTAGCAGTGTATCCTTTGAATATATAATGCTTTCTTGTTTCTCTTTTGCTCCTTTGTCCTTTGACTGTTAAACAATCAGGTCAGGTAGATAGGAAAAATATTTCTGGGGCTTTGGGAAATTAAGTGAGATGCCCACGGTCATGGGGCAAATAAAAGTTAGACCTTGGCTCAAATCTTCATTTCTACTTCCTATTCGAGCACACTTTTCACCACAACACAGACCTTTAACCAGTAATAGCACTATATATTAATGTTGATAAAATCTGTAGTTAAAACCCACAATTTTCTTCTAGCAATGTCCTCAATTTCATTAATGACCGAGACAGAACTGTGACATGTGTTTCTCTTTTCTTTTATCGCACTCTGTATCAATGCTCATTTCCCTTTTACCAAAATTTTTAAAATTTGTTTTCAATGAACTGTTATGCATATTTTATTTTTATACAAAATAAAATGGATTACCAATTAGCCAATAAACTTCTTTCTTTCGGTAAGTTACATTCTTTGAGATACTCACAAGTGACTTAATTTGCCCAATGATGTCCAAAATAAATACTAGTTTCACACTCCTCATATTTTCAATCTCTCATATCCCTATTCATATGTCAGAAATCATCTGCCCTCATGTCTTGTTTGTTTTTAAGTAACCATTAGTTTACACCTGAATGTACATATCATTGAGCTTTTAATTTTATTAGAAAGGTCTAAGTTTTTATCTGTGTTCTGTTTCCTTGACTGTCCTATATATCTTGGTAAGATATGTAATGAAGTTAAAAGAAAGAGACTTTTAAATTCTGTGCTTGATAGTGCACCTTTAGGAATCAGGAAATCTGTCAGATACAGTGGTAAATATGGGTAAGGTATGAAAACAATGAGAAGGATCTGTCTTCCTTTAGGTGGTGTCCTTTCCCCCAAACTACTCTCAGATATTTCAGGAAAAAAGAATATGTTGGTACTGCAAAAATGACATTATAATGCAATTCCTACTTGTTAGCACTAGTGTGATTCTTTTGATACTTGCATATAAAAGTCTCCCAACATGTTTTTACTATAATGAATGGAAATGTATTCCTGCAAAAACCTTTTAACTTTCTGCTTAATGGGGGAATTCAAAAGGAAAGTGAAAAACTGAAAAAAGAGTGGAAACAGTTAGCTAATATTGCAAGTATAGGTGCACAGCTTGTACGTGTATAACAGACAGGTTGTATCCCTGAAATAATTCAAGTTCCCTGACTGTATTGACTACTCATCTTATTTTTTTCATGTATTTTTGCCTTATTTAAGAACTTATTTGAGGCATCTAAAAGCCAGAATATGAATAATAAAATGTTGGTAAAAAGAAGTAAGACACAAGAATCAAAAGTAGGGGAAAATAAAAATCGAAGTAAGTGGATACTGCTGGTAAATAGGAGTAGGTAGTTATTACTACCTACTGAGGTGAGAAAGTGGAAGGGAAAGGGGTAGCAGAGAACCAAATCCATGTATTCAGCCGGCATGTTCCACATAATTGTGATCATTGACCTTTAAGATAGATTGTGTATTTACTCACAGCTAGAGCAAAGAAGAGGAGCATGGCTATGACTATCATAGGACACAGCTAAGCTACACCACCCTTTCTTTAGGTATTCAAAGCTACATTACAACACTACGATATAGAAGCAATAACATAGTATCTTGGTATTGTGGACTGAACTGTGTCTCCTTAAAATTCCTGTGTGGAAGCCCTAACCTCCAATGTGATTACATTTAGAGAGAAGGGTTTTAAGGAAGTAATAAAAGCTAAAGGAGGTCATAAGAATGAGGCCCTAATTCAACAGGACAAGCATCATTATAAGAAGAGGAACAGATACACAGATACTAGGAGTGTGCATGTTGAGAAAAGGCCATGTGAAAACACAGTGAGAAGGCAGCCATCTACAAAGCAGGAAGGGAACTCTTACCGGAAATCAACTCTGCCAGCACCTTGATCTTGGATGTCCACCCTCAGAACTGTGAGTAAATAAATGTCCATCGTTTAAGCCACCCAGTATGCGGTATTTGGGTTATGGCAGCCCATGCTGATTAACAGACTCAGAAAGAGCGCTATTAGCAATGTGGTAAATGAGTTATCAATTCATATTTCTTCAGACGATACGGTAACATTTTTCAAATAGCAGGATACTAGTATTAGCTAATAAAAATTAAAAATAATGCATAAAAATGGTATATGTAGGAGTCAATTTTTCATGAATCCAAGTAAATATAATCCTGATATAGTTTGGACATTTGTCCCCTCCAAATCTCATTTTGAAATTTGATCCCTAAGATTGAAGGTGGGGCCTAGTGGTAGCTGTTTGGGTCATGGGGGAGGATCCCTCATGGATGAATTGGTGCCATTCTCACAGGACTGAGTGAGTTCTAGTTCTATTAATTCATCCTCCTCCTCTTTCTCTCCTGTTCCCTCTCTTGCGGTGTGTCACACCAGCTCCTCTTGCCTTCCACCATGAGTAAAACTTCCTGAGGCCTTACCAGAAGTTGAGCGCATGCTTCTTGAGAAGCTTGCAGAACTGTGAGCCAATTAAACCTCTTTGCTTTATAAGTTACCCAGGCTTGGAGATCCCTTTATAGGAATGCAAAACAGATGGAAATAAATCCCATAATTTTTTGGCCCAACTCCATCTAAGGATAAAAATTAGAGAAAAAGGTAAAGGGCACCAGAGCATAGCCTCCACGTGGGTGGACAAATAGGTAGATGAATGCATAGATAGATGGATGGATAAATGGTATTTAAAAATGTGAATTTTCTCAAGTCAGCTTTCAAAATATAAAAAATATTTTGTTTTTATATCTTTTTAAATGGCATTTATTATTAAAATAATATTAGAGGGTAACTGTGTACTTAATTTTTTGATGACCTGCCAAACTCTTTTATCCAGTGATTGTACCACTTTACATTCCCACCAACTACATATGAGGGTTCCAGGTTTTATTTCACTCCTAGGTATACACCCAGTATAAATGAAAACACATGTCCTCACAAAAATATGTAAATTAATGTTCATAATATTATTATTCATAATAGCCAAAAAATGAGAATAACTTAGTGCCCATCAGCTCATAAATGGAGAAGATGTAGTTTATCCATACAATGAAATATTATTTATCAATTAAAAAAGGAATGAGGTACTTATCCATGCTACAACACGGATGGACCTTGAAAACATGATGATACATGAAAGAAACCAGACACAAAACTACTTAGGACTTTTGAAGTGCCCAAAATGGAATGGGGCAGGAGTAGGGAAATAAATAAGAATTAACTGCTTGGGACAGCATTTATTTTGGGATGGATGGCAAAAATGTTTCTAAAATTAATGGTGATGATGGTTGTACAACCCTTTGAATATAATAAAGGTGAGTCATGCACTTTTAAATAGTGAATTATATCTCAATAAAGCTGTTTTATTAACTTTAAAAAATAGTGAATATTTGGAAAATTCAAATTTTAAAATTAGCTGTCATTTCAACAAGACACAAGTGATCACTGTATATTTAGTCTTATTTTTGCATGTGTATGTTATTTTCTTAAAAAATAGGTTCTAATAGACAAAACATTTTTAGCCTTTCTTTTTTGTTTCCTTTGGAATACCCCTGGAGAATTTCCCATTACCATCAACCATTATTCTTCAGCAATTCTTGATGAATTTTCAAAGGCTTGGCAGAATCATCTATAAAGGGCAGCAACTCATATTAGCTCTTCATATTAATTATGTCTCTTATTCTGACTATTCTCTGTGAATCTTTATATTGTGGGCTATGATTATTAATGGAAGTGGAACCTTTGACTGTAGAAAAAATCTTGAGAGCCCACTAAAGACTAATTACAACATGGTTGCGTTAATCAGTCTATCCACCTTCTCACCCGGGAATTTATTTGGATGTCCAGATAGATGACAAAATGCACTAAAAAAATGTATTTGAATTGTATGAATGTAATACTCACAATTAGCTGGTCATTCCCAGAAGGTGAGAGGCTCAAGCAGGGGTCTGAGGGAAGGCAAGCCAAGGTTCAGGTTGCAGGGTAGCGGGTTGCCTGGGTTTTCATTGAGGGTGGGGAGTAGAGCTGGGATAGGAATTCCCAATAGGGCTGTAGGCTGCACAATTTAAAATTTCATCTGGCCTGCTGAAACAGAGGGTCTCTGTGAGCCTTTTTATCCTAGTTATCCAGATATAGAGCAGGCAGGAAAGAGTAATGGGAGTCAATGGTTGAACATCAAAAATGGAATTGACTTCTTTAATACAATGGCCAAGCTAACCTTTTATCAAACATTTTTATTCCATGTGCTAAAAATCAACCATGCCAGCCATAGAAATATTTCTATAATATTATTGTAAAATGTCTTATTAGAAGCAATATAAACTCCTTTTAAATGTCGGAGCAAATTAAATATAAACTATATTCCTTAAGTAACCAGACAAAATAATTTATTATATAGCTCTTTTGACCATGAACTAAATAAAATTTGAAGGTCACCAATCTAAGTAACAATTTTAGTTTCTGTTAAGCAAGCCCACAATGATTTATATATATGATCTGGTTCATAGCAAAATAGTGACAGAATGTTAGAAAATTGTATTAACTGCATCATCCATGCTACTGAAGTCAAACCCATAATTATAATAGCCACTCTAACCTTCTATAGCATAACAAATCATGACACATAAGTTCTATAAGTAACTATATTTTAGATGCCTGAGAGAACAGCTTACAGTATCAACTTTCTCTTATGTCTTATGCCTACTCATCACAACCTAGGGAAAATAAGTGGGTAGTATATATTTTGAATAATACCAATATTTCTGAAAATTTTGTCATTGGCATGAAATTTTCTTTTTCTTTAACACGTTAGCCTGGCTAATGAAGCCCTCCTTCATTTGTCTTCAGCAAATGAAGACACAGCTGATTTTAGCATCCTTAAAACTAATTCCCTTCCTACTAAAATTCGGGCATGTCGTAGTATATGTATTTCCCAAGTACAGCATGCTGCAATGCCCATCAATTAATTTTCTTATGGTGCTTCCCCTGCCTGAAATACAAGTTCTTCCCTTTTCCATATGATAAACAATTTGAAACTCAGTTAGAGTGTTCAAGTTGAATACCATTTTCTCTAAAACCTTCCTTGATCACCCCAACAACTTGGGTAAGCCATAATCTTTCTTTTGTGTCTCTATGCTGTATATCTATAGATTTTGCTTGCTTATATCTGTAGATTCTCTTTCAAGTCATAAACTCCTACAGTGTTGAGAATGTGCATTTTCTACTTACAACCAATACTCAATATAGTGACTGCTATCTATGAAATGGAAGGAAGGAAGGAAGGAAGGAAGGAAGGAAGGAAGGAAGGAAGGAAGGAAGGAAGGAAGGAAGGAAGGAAGGCAGGCAGGCAGGCAGGCTAGAAGGAAGGAAACAACTTAACCAAAGGTTAAATTTCATTTTTATTTTGATAAAATTACCCCTTACTCTACTAATAAGTTTACTCACCTCTACAGCTTTAATGCTGATTTTCAAATTTATTCCATATGCAACTGAAATAAACAAAAGATGACCTCAAAAACACTGTTGTTTGCCCTTTCTACTTTGTTAAATTTCTACCCTTTCTAAGTCTCTATCAACACAATCTTGCTAAAGGTTCCCAGATCCTTCAAACAACTCACAGGTTCCTTGAGGTCTACTTTGGCTTCAATGGGGATTGAGCAATCTGTGGATTAAATCAATCTCTCTCTCTCTCTTTCTCTCTCTCTCTCTCTCTCTCTCTCTCTCCCCCTTCTTCTTCTTCTTCTTTTGTTTTCTCTTTCCTTTTTACTGACCAAAGCTTGCTCTTATTCTGGCATGTATTTCAGGGCTCATCTCTCAGCAGCTTGAATCAGTAAAAAGTGATCTGGCATCATACCGATTCACACAATATGCTTTCCTTCAGTCCATTTGCCTGGAACAAAAGAAGGGATTTTAAACATGTAATCTCAGTGCCTTTAACAATATGGTAGAAGATATTTTCCAATTATGTAATTATTATCTATGTGGCATGTATTTTATAATGCTGTTCAGCTATGTAATACTCTTATTATAATAATAATAGCAAATATGTATTATGAACATACATATGCCTCTGAAATGTAGTTGAGATCATTCACATAGCAATAATAGCAATCATTAATTCCATGTATGCAGGCATGGGGCTAACTTCTTTATGCTTATCAACTTATTTAAACTTCATGTCCATCCAGACAGATAAGTACTCTTTATACAAATAGAAACAAAATCCTGTTGAGAAGCTGCTTGCTCTAACTCACATAGCTGTTAAATGATAAAACTGGTATTTAATTTGGAGTCTTCATGGAACACTGGACAGCCATTAAAAAGAATGAGGTCATGTCCTTTACAGGGACATGGATGGAGCTGGAGGCCACTATCCTTAGCAAATTAAGGTAGGAACAGAAAACTAAATACTGCATGTTCTCACTTATAAGTAGGAGCTAAATGATGAGAACACATGAACACATAGAGGGGAACAACACACAGTTGGGCCTTTTGGAGGGTGGAGGGTGGGAGAAGGGAGAGGATAGAGGAAAAAGAAATCTGTTAGGTACTAGGCTTAATATGTGGGTAATGAAATAATCTGTACAACAAATCCCCATGATACCAGTGTACTTGTGTAACAAACCTGCACTTGTATCCCTACACTTAAAATAATAGTTAAAAATAAAATAAACTGGGGTTTTCTTACCATAAGCTCTATACAATATTACCATTCTGATCTGAAGGAATCCTCAACCCAGACCACCAGGCCAAGAAAATAAACACATTGCCAATTCTCAATGCTTGCAATGTATAGGACTCCCTGTTGTATAAAGTGTTGGCAGCTCTTTATTTTCCATGAGCAGTAGTCTGAAAGTACTGGGTTCCCCTCACAGCTGCCCTTATTCTTGGGGAGCAGGAAAGTTCTCTTTACAAGTGAGTCATTTCCACCCATGCATCCCCATGGCTGTGACATTAGTCTTGGCTAGCTGTAACTCTTTTAGTGCAGTTTTGCTTCAGAGATGGTTCACCTGTTCAACTTATTTAAGATCACTGATACAGTACATTTTCATCAATCTCAAGTTATACAGCGCTTAATTTAAAAGAGAAAGAAATTCATAAGTATGCTTCTAGAGACCATTAAAAGTTGTACTGTCTGGAGTTCAAATGACCATTTCTCATGAACACATTATTTATGAAGAAAAGTTTTAACTGTATTTTACCTGTAAAATTTTAGTAAGTGATTTATTGTCTATCATATTTGACCCATGTTCATTAGTTTCTTATCAATTTTCTATGAATTTTTTTGGTCTTTTTGCTCTTTTGGTTTTTGCTTTGTTTGGATGCTTGTGTTTAGATAGGAACACTTATTTCCAAAGTTAGTGTGTATTTTTCCCCTTGAATATTATGTTTCATACTCTTCAAAGATTATTTTTCTTTGTTTATTCTTATTTAGCCTATATTCTGCAAACAAGGTCACTATTTGGTCACTCCTAGGTACATGTGTTTCTTCCTGAAATCCTCTGAATTCTCAGTTCTCTGGGAGGGAGGTACACAGTTCCTCTTGCTCTGGGGTCAAATTCATTGTACTTGAAGTGTGGAAATCTCAGTTTCTGGTTTACTCAGTGCAACAGGCACGACCAGTGCAAAATATAAAGCAAGTTCTGGTTCTAATGGCACATGTGGCCTCTCAAGGCTGTCAGCACCTCCACTTACTCAGACATAGAGGTAGCCACATTTAATTTGTACTTTTCAGTTTTACTGAACTACCACACATCATGTGTCCACTGTAATTCTGTGCTCACAGGGCAGCAGGTCTGCCACATGCAAATGTGGCCCCAAGGAATATGCCTATTGCAAGTATCCCCTCTGCCCATGTGTGTACTTCATTGCCATGCTTCACTTACAAAACACAAAATCAAAAATAAAATTATTAAGAATTTCAAGATGGTATAGCAGAACATTAAACTAAATGCAAGGTTCTTCTTCACAGGCATTGTATGACTACATAGAATGCCCTTCCAGGAAGCCAGCCTTGACACAAGCCAACTAACTCCAGCGACAAACTTTTACTGGATATGTCTGCACCTGTGGCTTGTCTGACCTCAACATCATCTTGTTTAGTTTGGTTTTTAAGACACTACTTTGCAAGATTACCTTTAACCCAAGTGACACGTTTGTGAAACTCAAAAAAGGGACCTCCTTGTCTAGGCAGACCAAGTCCTCATAGGGCACATGGCAAACTCATTCCCCTTTGAATATCAAGGTAATAAACTTCATTGAATGATAGGCATATCAGGCACATGCATATGCATCACCCTTATTACTTATTTTCACTTCTAATCAACTGTTAAAGCCAAAAATTAGCATAAAGAACTGGTATTACTGCTGAAACCCTGCCTTCAAAATCCTGAACCTTCTTCACAAAGACTCCTCTTCTGCTCCTCTGTCTCTTGTAAAATGTCTACTTTTATCTAATCAGGTCTTTGTGACCTGTGAACAACCAAGATATCTCCTAATGCTGATACAATCACTCGAATAAACTGGCCCTGGAGTCCTCCAGAATACAGCTACTACAAGTCCTACCTCCTTCGCTGTGCACCATTATTAGCATCAAGCCTCATTACTGAAGACTTTCTGTTGTTAACACTCATGGTCTGTCCGAGTTCCTTTTGGTCTGGAGCTTTTCTGGTTTTTCTCATCTGCTGCAGACACTCTCCCTCTGTCTCAGTTGGTGTGGTGGCTGCTCTTGCAGCAAATATATTGCTGACATCAGTTTTGTTGGGATATAGAGTGTAACCTGCCTCTGGGAAATGCAGTCCTTCCCTCCATCAAAGGAAAACTTGGAGACAAAATTGTTTAGAAAAGAAAAGAAAAACTTTACTTGCAAAAATGCAAGAGAGTCAGACATAAAAAGACTGACTCACTAAATAAAGAACCTGATGAGTATTTAAAAAGAAAGAAAAAAATCAAATTTCCAAGGTTGCCAAGTGTACATTACTGTGTTTATAGTGGAAAAACTTCCCATGATTATCATATTCATAAAGGTCATCGTATCCCTTCAGACATTAGCATACAAAAATTGGGGATAAAATTGTTTTTACTAAGATGTTACAGTAAAATCTCAAGATGTCATTTACTGTGGGGACCAGAATCAAAGAGAATGATCCTGTGTTATTTTTGGCTTACCTCAAGGTACAAAATGCTTTTTTCCTCACTATGATGATGTCAAGCAGGTAGCAATATTCAAAGCAGGATAAACTGTCAGCTCTTGCTTCCCTACCTCCCAGGGTTAGTATTCTTCCGACCAATTCTAAACAGGTAAGATGATTAAACAGGTATGCCATCAGGGGCATCCATAATATAGCTATGTCTTTTATTTACAGCCTTCAGGATCACAGTGCAGACTCATCAGACAATCCTTGGGAGACACAACTATGGTTTTATTCAGGCAGGCCGGCAGTCTACCTTGCATTGTCTTTAGCAGAAAGATATTTCTTATTTTTATCAAAGTGAACTTCTCTTTACGAGAGCCATTATTATTTCATCTGGCTACTGTGTTGCTTTCTCAGAAGCTTAAGTGTCTCTGGACAAGTGAGAGGCCTGATGGTCAGTCATGACTTTCCATGTTCCTGAGTCTGCAAGTACACCAAACCTCACTAATGTTTCAACAAGTCCTAGATTCTTGTAGTCATAGAACCATATATTTTAGATTTTTTAAGTTGCAGAAAAGTGATATTTCATTTCTAAATATTTCAGTATTGACTCCTCAGAATTAGAACATTCTATATATTACCAAAATACCCTCATAACATCTAATATATTTAACATTTACATTATAATATTGTATAATATTCAGTCCATATTCAAATCTGTCCAATTGCCTTCAAGATATCCTTTACGTGTTTTCTGAAAATTCGGAATCCAACCACACACCACCCATTGTGTTTGGTTTTCATGTCTGTTTAATCTCCTTTAATCCAGAACAGAACCGGAAACTTTTTCTTTGTTTATGTTTTGTCCTTCATGTCATTGACATTTTGAGGAAACCAAGCTATTTGTTGTTTTGTAGAATCTTCTATTGATCTGTCTTTCTAGTAACGTACCAATGTCAAACTGCTATATTATAGAGGTTCTATATTCTGTTTTAATATTTGCTATTAATTAATTCTCTTTCTCCATTTCTCAAATTTTTCAGAGTTTTAAAAAACTCTTCTTAAATGTTTACTTTACCATATAAACTTTCTAGTCTAACTTTCTACCTCCAGGAAAAAAAGAAATCTTGTTGGGATTTTTAAAAAAATGAAATTGATGCTATATATTAACTTGAAAAAATTGGCACACAAGTTAAGCTATTATTCATAAAAGTTGTGTTAGAAGTTTCTTTAACGTTTCAAAGAGGTAAGACTTTTCCCCAGCTAGCTCAGAATTTGTGCTTTTACTAATAACCTTAAAGAGGCAAATGCTTAGCAGCATATTAATTGTTAATTTTTTTATCATCAAACATACAAAAGTAAAAAAAAGTATATAATGAACCCCCCAGCACTCATCACCCAGCTTCAGTAATGATCAGCAATTATTTCTCCTCTACCCACAGTCCCTCTCTTGTGGCCCAAATTATTTTACCTCATGGTGTTTTAAAGAATTTTTCTCTTGTGTGCTATACATGAATGATCTAGCTTTGCTAAAATATCATTACCTCTTCATGTATCATCAAATATCTAGTCTTCTTAATTTAAACCATTGCTGTAGTAGTCAAAACTAAAAGTGCAAACAAATATATTGAATTAAATTGAGAAGTAAATGATTCATTGAATAGATGATTCTTTCCACATGTGAATTGAATGACCATGTGTTGAGATAGAGTACATAGATAACTATAGTTTCAAATCCTTTTCAAGAATAAAATGAAACACAATTGTAAGTGGAGGACATATTTAGAACCCCCTATAGATATGACCACATTCTGCTTAGCAAAATGTCTTTTAAGTATAGAATCCTGACAGTGGAGCATAGACATTTTTATGAAGGCCATCAGCATCTATCTGAATTTTTGCATTTAAGCCAACAGCAATTATCTTATCACTTAATACTAAATTCATGATGCTCATTGCCTTCAGAAAGAAATTTGAGAGGTCCTATGACCTTTCCATACTTTTCCAACCTCTGTTATGTTACTGCCTCTTCATATTCTGTGGTCCAGCTGTCCTGAGCTGCTTCTGGTTCCCCTAATGTGTTGGTCCCTTTTGCCTCTAGGTATTTAAGTGTACTCCTCCTCCTACTCTTACCCCTTCTCTCACTTCTCCCATTTTACGTTTATAGTGATCCTCCTTAAAAAAATATGCAGATTGGTATCACTCCTTTTGCAAATCGTCCCTGATCCCCCCAAATTCTCATTTATGACACTCTACAAAGGCAATTATTTGATATATATTTATATGTTTTCTTCTGTAGTCAATGAGCTCCTTGAAGGAAGGCACTGTATCTAAGTAACCCATTTTATTTGCATCTTCTAAATAAACTGTGATTATAAAACAGAGGCTTGTAAGCAAATGTGAATGAACGCTTTCATGAAAATGTATTTTATACATAAAAATATAATTCAGAAACTATAGTTCAGAGAATCTAGATTTTATTTTCTTATCACCAAAAGTTGAGTATGCAATATATAAGTGTGTCTTTCTGTGTGTTTTTGAGAGCTCTAAAATAAGAATCCTAATATCAGTCATGCATAAATTACAAAATTACTGAGCATTGAATGTATTAAAAATACAAATGTAAGAAATTTTGAAAAATAGCAAGAAGAATGGTATTAACCTCACACTAGAACCTCTGACACATTATATTACAAGGAACAGGTGCATTAGCTGACATACATAAGTTTTCACTATGTACTAGTTCATGTTCCTCATATATCACCCCACAGCTAAGGTGATGTATTTAGAGAAGGATGCCCTGAAATTGTAATTATTACCATGTTTCTAAAGAGCTCAGCTACAATGGCACATTTCATATGAAGACTTTTGAAAGATTAAATTGAAGAGGTCTCTCTCTCTCTAATATAAATTAGCACAAACAAGCAATATTATGTTCCAAAGATCTTTGAATAATTATCTAATATATCTATAAATACACAAATACTTTTTGAGAAAATTAATATACATATTTTGGGCTTAGCAGGTTTCTTTTGGAGAGGTACACTCTTTTATGACTGTAGGTTTACTCTAAAGCTGGCAAAACTAGTGGAGCATTACCATGCTTGATGAAACACTACTGCTCAAACAAATGTATATGAAAATGAAAGTAAGTGGCTTTTTAGATTAGTGTCTATTATCAATAAGCAGAGAGTTTCAAGTGCTCTAGCTAATGTGATTTCTTTGCCATTAAGGATAATTTATTGTTTTATTGTATGAATAGTTGTCAAATCTTTTTACAATGAGTCGGATAATTCTTTGCACAATATTTAGTACCTCTTTAAAAAATGAGATTTGAAATGCATTGAACAAGGGACTACCTTTTAACATTTTTTCTCAGATAAAATGCTTGCTGCTTGAGCAACTGATACAGATATAACCTGATAATATCTCATGTGGCAGACAGCCCAGTAGCTATTTACATGTGACTGCCATCTTGTCAATTAATCATGCATGAGCTGCATGAACTTTTGAATCTGATATGACCAAACTGGTCATGTCACCATTACTACTATGTCAAAGCAGTCCTAACAAAGTATTTGGCTTTGGGTTTGGCTTCCCACAGCTTTTCTGGTAGTGACGGAGGTCAATGGGATGTGTTAATGTGTCCGTGTGAGTGGTGGAATTAAGGGAGGAGAACCACATGAGTGCAATAGAGGTAGAGTAAAACAGTACCTCTAACTGGCATCATTTTCCAGTTAATCCTTCGTAGGGGTGGTCCAAGCAATGGAAAACTAGAGGCAGGGAGATCAAGAATGAGTGTCAGGTTGTTGTTCCTGAAGACTGGCTAAGAATGCAGAGATCCTAGCTAATAAGATTTTTCATAGAGTTAAATTTCTGGGTCAAACTTCTGGGTAACTAGAGAACTGTGAAGAGCAAAGGCAAACCACGGTCTTATAGGAAATGGCATGATACCACAGTACAGATTTGTGAATAGAAAAGACAAGTTTGGGTGCCAATTAGCATTCATAGGAGCAGGGCTGGCACTTCATACATCTCAATGTAGAAAATCAAATTACAAATTTCAAAACAGAGCAGACCATAAATAAAAACTGATTTGTTTTGTTTGTTTGTTTTTGAGACGGAGTTTAGCTCTGTCGCCCAGGCTGGAGTGCAGTGGTGCGATCTTGACTCACTGCAACCTCTGCCTCCCTGGTTCAAGCGATTCTCCTGCCACAGCCTCTGGAGTAGCTGGGATTACAGGTACACGCCACTACACTCAGCTAATTTTTGTATTTTTAGTAGAGATGGAGTATCACCTTGTTGGCCAGGCTGATTTCAAACTCCCAAGTTCAGGTGATCCACTCGCCTTGACCTCCCAAAGTGCTAGGATCACAGGCGTGAGCCACCGTCCCAGGCCAATTTGATGTTTTTAAATCTAAATTATGCAAAGGCTTCTTCAGTCATCTTTGACCAGGGAAAGAATTTTTCCCAAGAGCATGGGTTTAGATGAACAGGTCTAAATGGAAGAGTTAGAAAAATACGAAGAACCAGGCAAGATCTTCACTATGCTACAAATATACTCTCAGGGGTAGTGGCAGATAAATGTTTTACCTCCAGCTCTCTAAGGGTGGAGTTGAGAGCTGGAAGTAATAAAAAGGCCTGATTTGCAATATCTGCTGATTTTGTAATGTAAATACTTTCATCATGATCAATTTCAAGCTACCATCATGCTTTAAATCTGGTTGTAATTATGAAAATGCTAACAATGTTAACAATTGGCTCTTTTGAGCTAGTAAAAACATTTCCAGCACATTACTCTTACAATGGAGAAGTATATGTCACAGCGAATTTATCAAACAACTTGTTTGAACATTGTTGTTAATAAATTATCAGTTATTTTTAATCAATATTTGTTTTGAATTTTTATTTTATCATTTGGAAAGTATTTACTAAATACCTTTTATATGCCAGAGCTTGTACTGGGTATTACTCACAGTTGTTTTAAGTGCAATGCAACACTAATTCTGGAAGGTGATGGACTATATTGTATCTAGGTCATAAGCAATTCCTGAATTATTTAAAATTATAGACTGTTAATAATTCAATCAGAAGATGCATGTACTTGCCATTTTTATAGATTAAGTATAGTTACAATTTTCTTTGCTATTCTCTCCTCTAAAACTAGAATTGAATTCCTCATTCTTTGTATCTAGGCTGGCGTTAGTGGCTTCCTTGACTAATGGAAATTGTAGGGTATAGTGTGGGTCAATGAAGTGATGTGTAGGGTATAGTGTGGGTCAATGCTGATGCCTTGTAGCTTTTGTAAGGCCTCTTGGAACACTTGTTTTTTGGAGCCTAGGTCTACATGTAAGAAGTTCAACTATTCTAAGGTTGTCATGCTATCTGGAAGCCCAAGAGAAGTGCCCCTTGCTGTTCTAGCCTCAGCCTTTTGAATCTTCCCAGCCAAGGCCACAGACATGGAACAGAGATGAGCCATGTCCATTCAGCACTGTCTGAATTCCTAACTCTCAAAATTGTGAGATATAGTAATAATAATTATCTTTTAAAAAGTTGTATTTTGTTTAATCCTCTAGGATTATTATGTTATTATCTTAGTTTGGTCTGCTATAACAGAATACCATAAACTGGGTGGTTTAAATAATGGAAATTTATTTATCACAGTTCTGGAGGCTGAGAAGTCTGAAGGAGGCTGACAGGGGGCCAGCATGGTCAGCTCTAGTGATGGCTTTTTTTCTGGTTTGCAGACATTTATTTTCTCCTTGTATCCTCACATGGTGGAGGGCAAAGACAGAGAAAGCAAGCACGCTGGTATGTTTTTTTGTTTTTTTGTTTTTTTTTGACAGGGTCTCCCTCTGTTGCCCAGGCTGGAGTGCAGTGGTGTGATTATGGCTCCCTACAGCCTTGATCTCATGGGATTTAGCAATCCTTCCACCTCAGCCTCCTGAGTAGCTGAGACTACATGTGCATGCCACCAAGTCAGGCTAATTATTTTCTTTTCTTTTCCTTTTTTTTTGGGGGGGGGGGGTAGAGACAGTGTCTTGCCATGTTTTCCAGGTTGGTCCAGAACTTCTGGGTTTAGGTGGTCCTCCCACGCCAACCTACCAAAGTGCTGGGATTACATGCCTGAGACACTGTACTCAGGGCCTGTCTGGTGTCTTTTTATAACAGCACTAATCTCATTGATATAGGATTAGTCATATTAGGCCCATTCCTGTGACACAATTACCTCAATGGCCCTACCACATCATACTATAATATTGAGCTTTAGAATTTCAACATATAAACCGATGGGGGAGGCACAAACATTCAGTCCATAGAAATTATGGTATAGTTTGTTACTCAACAAAGACACCTGGAATTTCAATATTCAAAGTTATCTCCTGTTTTCTGCATATTTCTGTTGTTGGCTCTGTACTTCAGAGAGATAAATACAGTGAAAGAAAGTGAACAAGAATAAATGTTATACTCAAATATTTTAAGGTATTAAAATACCATCAGAAGTAGAAAGTTCATTTCAAATAGTTGTAATAATATTGTTTCACAACAATAAATATTTTGTAGTTTCTACAAGTAGGAAACCCAACCTAATGATCCTTTTCCATTCGACACCCTCTTAAGGAAAATGAAAAACTGTTAAGCTTTCAATGTTTATTCTTCAGAAGCCAGACACAGAGTTCATGCCTCTTTTATATTATTTATCTATTCTATTTCAATGTTACATCTTGTTTCCTCTTATAGATTTTCAGGGGCAGAAATTTTTTGTGTTCTTGGTAGTGTTAACTTAAGGTCTGGTACATCACAAGTATTCACTAAATCACTGCCAAATACAGTCAGGTTTTCTTTACTTGAGTCCCTAAGCAGTCTCCAAATGTTATGAAAATGTTCATAAAATATGTGTATGTTTTTATGTGTGCATTTTTCCAGAGGGAGGAGCGATCATTTTCAGTAGATTTTCATATTGGAATTCATGAAAAATAAAGTTTTTCTGTTATCATCTCTCCTCTCCTCCAAAGCATTCAAGTTATTTGTAGTCTTCTATTTTTCAAATCCTCAAAAAAAGGATTTTCCAAATTATTTTATTATATACTTATCATTTTAGCATTGCATAGTCACTATTTTCTTCAGAGTACTCTAACTTCCTGAAGAGTCATTTCCATATCTTATTGCCTCTTAGATCTCAATACTCAGCATTTATCAGTGAGCCTGATACACAGTGTGTACTCAATATATTTATCAACTTAATCAAAACCTGTAATTGTTACTACATTCCAATTTTAGCCAATACTAAAAGAAAATGAGTAAATATGGTTCTGTCTTGTAGATGTGCATTCTTGACTCAGAATTTTCATTGCTTCAAGTTATATTAGTGTTGATAGTGGTGTTTACTTACTGCTTGAAGCATTTCTAACAGTGATGTATCCAGGAAGTAAACTGCTATGAGGGTAATATAATGTTGTTAAGATAAATTACTTAAGGAAATTCCGTAGGAGAAACTTACTGGAATGAAGTTGAAAATTATGGCAAAGGGATAAAAATGGACTGGTTTGTTGAGATTTGGGCTAAGAATTTAGTTAGAATTTGTACTGTGGAGATCCTATTGCCAACACTGATACCATTTAATTGACTTTAACACAAGACAGCCCCTAGGTCACCAGCAAGAGGGAAGCACTAGTCTTCAAGATGAGTCTTTCTGTGGCTCCACACACCATCTCTACTAATATTTCTGAATGTTTTGCGACATATTAATATAACTCTCACCTACAAAACTACCGTCATCTTGTAAATCGGGGTATTATTTTTATTCCTCACACCGGTCATTTTTACATAGCTTTCTCACCGCAAGCCAAGAAGAAGAGTTAATATTGATATATTGTATATGACATTTTCACTGAAGAGGTGATGATGGGAAAAGGGGAAATAAAGGAGAACCTCATCTTACAATTCTGTGCTTATTTTGTTAAAGGTTAGAGCCACATTTAGCTTCTTAAGCCCTAGATTTCCATTTTAATTTAAGCATTCCTTCCCAGTGACCTTTCTCTTTCACTGAGAAAAAAAAAAAAAAGTGTGTAGTCTGACAGTTTTATTCTTCAAAATCTACCCGCTTTTTTGACTTTTAAGTAAGAACTGAGAGAGTCTATCAGCGTGTGTAAAAGGCAGGCATTTTTTTGTTTGTTTGTTTAAACTAAGGGACTTTTGAATTGTCTTTACTGGAGCTGGCATCATTCAGCCTAAGGCAAGAAAGAAAGTCATAAGAACAGTCTTTAGGAGTTGCATTTTTAATGGAGAGAAAACAGGGGAATACTACATTGTCAATGTTATGGTATTTATAACCTCTCACTCCCTACTCCCTTCAAAACCTGCCAGGTACCATCAGCTTCTGAGGCATGTGGTCTGATAAAAATTATTGTTAATTTTTATTAGTACTTCTATTACTTTCTCTAAGGAGTGAAAGTGAGTGACAGAGTATTCACTAATAGTTACAACATATATATATATATATATATATATATATATATATATATATATACACTTTTTTTTTTATTCAGGTATTGGAAATCTCAGCAATTCAATGATACACACCATTAGTTCTAAAGCAGACTGATTAGAAAACATGATCCCAACATTGCAACAGATATGTAGTTAAAACCTAGTCTAATGATCACAATTAAAAATGTCACTGTTTGTGTTTTTATAATGTGTTCTGCAAATGTCCTCTGTATAAAACATAAGAAAATTTAAAAATAGATTTCAAAAGTTCTAATAATATCAACACTTATTTATTAAGTACTAAAATACAAAGTACTATTCAAAAGAGACACACAGTAAACAGGATAGACAGAGCAGCTGTCATCAAGGGGAAGATGGAACAGTGACTACATGCTATTGGTAACAAAATAGTTTAGTTGAAAGATGAGAAAGAAATAGTCACCCAGAAGTTTGTTTATCTAAACCAATTAAGTTCCCTGTAGACTTAATTTTGTTAAGTTTGGAAGAAGAATGTTTGGCTAGAATTATTTGGTTCAATGGAAGATATTTTCTCTTACGGTTACAAATGAACAAATAAGCAAACAAAACAAGAACAGCAACTAACAACCTGGAAAGCATTTTTTCCCATAGTAATGATTGCCTAGTCACTCAGTTAACATTCTTGCTTCCCTCCCTTTCTTCTCCTTCTTTTCTCTCTCCCTTTAACAAAGATTCAATCAACACCAAGTTTGTTCCAGGTACTAAGTTAGACACCTGGGATTTAAAGTATAGTACTGGCTTTATGGACCTACTATCTAATTGAGATGGAATGAGAAAACCTCTTTAAAAACAGAACATTTGCTTTATTTAAATAACTATATATATTAAACCTCATTACAAAGATTTGAAATGGAACAATAGGGAAGTAATGATGAATTCTGCACATGGATTCAGGAAGTCATATATATAAAGTTTTCTCACTAATGTATTTTGAAAGATATATGGAAGTATACTGTCTCATCAGGCTTATTTTCTATTAGAAGTTCATTGAGGGTTTCAAACTGCCCACCTCCCCACACCTCCTACACTCACACATACCCTACAATCACTTAAAATACTCTACACACTTTTTTTCCCATCAGTTTAACTTCAGCCTATTTTTAAAGGTTCAGTTCAAGTCTTAAGACTCTTGAATTTCGCAGAAAATGACACCTCCATGTCCACAGTTTGTTCTTAGATATAGCCAATAACATCTCCCACTAATTTTCTAGTTGTCTTAGGTTTCATCTTTGTCTCTCCAAGTAAATGAGCAACTCTGTAAGTAGATAGTATAATCCTATGAATTCTCCCGGTTCTCTTGAAAGAAATTTAGAAGTTAGTAGCTGTGTACAATTAGTTTGGTTGTTTTCTCTGGGCTGTTCCTCTGACAGTTTGACAAATGCTTAATGATCCAATTTTTTTCCTTCACTGTCCCCATCTCTGACCCTGTATGTGCATATTCTATTCTAGGCCATAAGCAATAAAATCTGTAACCAATTAAAGAGCACCATATCTTATTTTGCATAGGAAGACATACCAAGGGAAAAGATGGAAACACACCAATTGTTATATCACCAACCAAAAGTATGGTCTTTGTCTTTGCCTTAAAAATGTTACAGTGAAATTCATTCTTAGTGATAAAGGAGCTCGTTCTGGATTTAATAGTATCCTTCAAATGTAAAATGTTAAAGAATGGCTTCAAAGAAAGGTGATTAATACATAAGAAATATCATTTGTATATAGTAATTAGACACCTCAGGTGAATACTGGTTTCCAGAGTGGTACTCCATACATACTTTCTTATGTATGTACGCAAGCTGGCTTTCTTTCTTTCTTTCTTTCTTTCTTTCTTTCTTTCTTTCTTTCTTTCTTTCTTTCTTTCTTTCTTTCTTTCTTTCTATCTTTCTTTCTTTCTTTCTTTCTTTCCTTCCTTCTCTCTCTCTCTCTCTTTCTCTCTCTCTCTCTCTCTCTCTCTCTTTCTTTCCTTCTTTCAGACAGGATTTTGCTCTGCTCTGGCCTTATAACTACTCTCTTTCTAAACTGCAAGGAAGAAAAATTGTGAAGAATTTTTAAGAGTGAAAAAGCTGACTTCAGGTCTTTTTCTTTTCTATAGTTGCAAGTCTTTTAATGATCTTGTTTAAAGTAGTTGCACATCTATTCTGTGAAGAAAAACCACGATGCTCTTTGATACCATGTTCTTCCTGCAGCTATTCGCTTCCTTAAGGAGAAGGGGAAAAAAAGTTTCTTGGACTTGAAACATTTGGATTAAGGGGGTCGGCTTATTATAGTGTCGTTATCTCCCCACTTCCTTCTGCCTGCACTGAGCTCAAAGAAATTTCTTTAGAAGTTTAGAAGGAAAAGGACATCTCCCTTGGGTTGTCCTTGAGCTAGCAGCTGCAGACTTCAGATTTTCAAGATAACTCATGCATCAGCACATGTAAGAAACCAGGTCCTGCCCTCACTTAAAAGTTCAAAGGCTATGGTTGAAAAATGTGCCCATACCAAGTGGCTTCTGAAGATGCTGAACCTTTAACAAGGTTAAAGGTTGGCAAATATTAGGAAGTTAGGGTGAAAAGACTCAATAAAAGCCTTCCATTAAAAGTTGGCCAAAAGAGAGATGATCTAGACAAGGTCAAAGAACAGAAGAGTTGAGCAGCAGGAAACACACACAGTGGTCACAAATCAAAGCAGAGAGAGAAATTGCTGAAGGAGATGTCCCTTCAAAGTGCTACAAATGTAGGGATATAAATCGAAATAAACTATTTTTAAAAGTCAAGTAGCAAGTACCTCCATGACTGTGATTTTTATATGATTCAGGTCTGTGTCAATCTAGGAGAATCCATCAGAGCTATATGGCATCTTTAATCTAGGATTAAGGTTTCAGGACTGCCTTAATAGAAAAGAATTGTCTTTATCATTAGTCTTCTTTTACTGCTTCAATAATATAGCCCCTGAAAAGTAGATAGCAAACTTAATATCATATTTCTTTTTTTAATCTATAATTTTTATTTCTTTTTATTTTAAACACAAAGTATCTCATAATATTGCCCAGACTGGCCTCAAACTCCTGGCCTGAAGCAATTCTCCTGCCTCAGCCTCCTAAAGTGCTGAGGTTACAGGCATAAGCTACCATTTCTGGCAGATATCAAACTTCAATATGTCATCTGAGAGTATACTTTTAGTTTAATAAGACACTGTCTCTTATTCTTCCAGGAAAAATAATTACTTTGCCATGTTGTTATGAATTAAAATAAAACCAATTTTATATAATATTGGAAATTTTACATATATCTAATATTGTATAACATTGGAGATATATATCTTTCCAATAGAGAAATTAAATTTCCAAGAACATTGGGGGTGCCCACAATTGTTCTTAATTAGCCTCCAGAGTGCTATTTCTTTTTTTTCTTTTTTTTTTTTCTTTGAGGTGGAGTCTCGCTCTGTCACCCAAGCTGGAGTGCCGTGGTGCGATTTCGGTTCACGGCAACCTCTGCCTCCTGGGTTCAAGTGATTCTCCTGTGTCAGCCTCCTGAGTAGCTGGGACTACAGCCGCATGCCACTGCAGCCAGCAATTTTTTGTATTTTTAGTAGAGATAGGGTTTCACCATGTTAGCCAGGATGGTCTCAATCTCCTGAACTCGTGATCTGCCTGCCTTGGCCTCCCAAACTACTGGGATTACAGGCGTGAGCCACCACACCCAGCCTAGAGTGACATTTCTAAAAATACATATCTAATCCCATCACTGCTAATAATATCCTCAATCTTCATATTTTCATAAGGATTAAGAGAAGTAGGGCCAGGCGCGGTGGCTCACGCTTGCAATCCCAGCACTTTGGGAGGCCAAGGTGGGTGGATCATGAGGTCAGGAGTTCAAGACCAGCCTGGCCAAGATGGTGAAACCTTGTGTCTACTAAAAATACAAAAGTTAGTTGGGCCTGGTGGTACGCACCTGTAATCCCAGCTACTCTGGAGGCTGAGGCTTAGAATTACTTAAACCCAGGAGGCAGAGGTTCCAGTGAGCCGAGATAGCACCACTGTACTCCAGCCTGGGAGACAGAGTGAGACTCCAACTCAAAAAAAAAAAAAAAAAAAGAAGTGATATATGTGAAAGTCCCAGTGCAATGCTATGTAGGAGGCTGTATAAAGAGATCAATAAATGCTGATCTTCCTCTTTTGCCCTCCTTTGAATAACAATATGAAGACTATATCATATGAAAATCTCATACACCACAACACCCAGAAATTATGTACAAAATATTTTTCAAATTCCCTTTAAATTCCCTTTTTGTTTTTACAGAAGTAAGGACAACGTGAGAGGGAAATTATAAAGAGGGAATCAGAAACAATGATAAATGTGAACTGGTACTGGGAATATAATAGAGAGATAGTGAGGATTTTCTATGGGGTAAAAAATAGGAATTGGAGCTTAATGGACACAAGAGATGAAACCTTTGGTATAGAGGAGACAGAGTAGGACTCCAAACCAATGCACAAAGCTGAGGCTCTCAAAGACCATGTCCTCAGAGCAAACATGGTCTAAAAATAAAAATGAATCACTATTCTGGCACAAATACACCATCAAAAAACTTGCCTTTCTTAACCTGAGTGAATTAAAAAAATAAATAAAATAAATAGATAAAGTCTTTTTTGAGGATACTAAGAATTAACAAAACATTAATTAAAAATTTAATAGAGAATAAAACAACATAATAGATCCAGAGAAGGAAGTCAATGGAAAAGCTAAAGACAGCTTTGAAAAAAAATATTCAGAATCTAGCACAGAGACATAAAAAATGTACATGTAATGGAGTACCCTATTTTTAAGATTTTTTTTTCTTTCCTTCTATAGCCCTTTATAATAAAATAATAACTTTGACTCTCCTTTACACCAGGCACTCCTTTGCATTGTTAGCTGATCCAATTATGTTTGCTTAGAAGTTCCAGAGACTGAATCTTGAGACAATCCAGGTGTCCATGAAATTCTCCCCAACCAGGAGATCACTTCAAGGCTGTAGCTAATTTACAACTCAGTCCAGCCCGAGATAGCACCAGCCCATTCACCAGATGGGGCAATAACTCAAAACATGTAATCGGAGTAAGTCACTCACACCACACCACCTCACCCCTTCTGCCTGCCCTTCATTCCAAACTCCCCTTTTCTGCCCAGAAAACTTGAAATGGTTTCAAGGCAGAAAACTGAACTATTTCACCGTCGCTAGCTTTGGAAAACAAAGTCATTTTCCTTCCACCAAACCTTGTTCATGTTTTTTGGCTTTGCAAGCAGCAAGCAGCAGAAACTGTGTTCATTTATATGAAGACTGTATAAGAAACCAGAAGTAGAATACATATTTCCATCATATATCTATTAGGAGTTGCCAAAGTAGTGAATAGAATGAATGAAAAGAGTGTATTTCCAAGAATAGAAAAAATAGAAAAATTAATGGATTTGAAAATCATAATTAGTATCAAATAATTTGGATATAGTAAATCTGCCTCTAAGCAAATACAGAAGTAAATCCAGATACCACAGAAGGAAGAACTTAGAAGCCAAAAGGAAGAGATGACAAATTACCTAAATAGGAAGAAAATTAGACTACAATAGACTTATTAAGCACATAAAAGATAGCGAAATAATGTATTAACATGCTGAGAAAAAGTAACTAGTAATACAGAATTCTATACCCCAGTAAACAATCATGTAAGATTTACAGTGGAATAAATGATTTTCCAACACCAGTAAGTAAGCACCTTCTCCAAAAGTTTCTCAAAGAAATAACTTCTAAAAGAAATAACATCTTCAAGAAAAAGAAAATTGGAAGTCAGAAAAAGGAAGATACCGGGAGGGAAACGGTAAGCAAATAAATTGTTAAACATACAGATGAATTTAAAGATGTATTAAATATAGAAGCAGTAATAACAAGATACAGTCTGAGTCTAAAAATAAGGTAAGTAAAATACTGTGCATTAAAAATGTTAAGACCAATATTAGCAGTGAAACAAATTGCATACTTATATGTAGTTAGAGCAGAAATTAAACAATTAACATGAATATTATAATAACCTTCATAGCAATACTTTTAGGTGAAAATAACTAATTCAAGAAAAATTAAAAGGCCGACTAGTTCTAAAACAACTTAATGAGTTAAATAAATTATTAACAGACATAAAATAGGCACAAAGGGCATGCAAAGGCCAAATAAAGATTTAAATTCTACAAAAAGTGGAAGAGCAAGATTATCCAATTTTATTTAAGCTGTTTCAGAGAATAGAAATTGAGGAAATTATTCCTTATTCATTTCACAGATTAACTATAATCTAATATTAACATCAAATAGCCTATAAAGAAGGGTAAGTATAGTCACATCTTATAAATCTAGATAAAAGAGCATTATATAAAATAATAGAGAAGCAAATTCAATGATATACATAAACTCTATAATCAAAGTATGTTCCTCTAAGAATGTAAGAATGTTTTAACATGAAACATTTAGTTTCATCTTACATTTTCCTCATTAACATATTAAATTTCAAAATTAGCATCTCAAAGGTACAAACATTAATATAATTCAGCAGGTATTAATGAAAACTCTTAGCAACTCAGTAATAGAAAGAAACTTCCTTAACCTAAAACTTGCAAAAACATCATACATAATGATAAAATAATAGAATTCCACTTAAAATCATTTATAAAATTTCACTTAAAAATAACCCCTAGAATGATTAAAAAGAAAGAAAAATATTTCTCCTCGTTTATAATAATATGATTATCTGCTTAGAAAATTCAAGAAGAGTGATGATCATAACTAATAAAAGCTTTGCTGGCAAAGCTGTAAGATAAAACTTAAAATGAACAACATGTAAAGCAATTGTTTGCCTATATACTCAAAAGAAATATTTAGAAGATATAATTAATTTAGAAACAAAAATATGACTGGAAATGGCACCAAATCTTAGGAATAAATTTTTAAAACATATTCTTAGGAAGACATTTAGAAAATGTTGAGGTTTTAAAAAGACCTGAAATATTTGGATAAATGTCAATTGAGAGGAAGATTCACTACATAAATATAACATTTTCAAAAACTGTATCAATTTATACATGTAATACATTTTAATCAAAATGCCAACAAGTTGTATTATAGATCTTAAAAGCAGGACCCAATAATTCACATAGAAGGTGTCCAATGAGATTTCCTGTGGATTATTTTTATTCTGATTCATATCAATTGATTCTCTTCAGGAGAAAACTTAGAGGATGGAAAAAGCAACTAGCAATATGAGAAACTCCAATATTTTGTCTAGGCCTAAATACTCCCGTAGCAAAGTAAATATGTGTCTAATTAAAAGGAAGTATCAAATGAGTTATTTAACCTTGTATAATCAATTCAGCCAACTAGGATGTTTATGTGTGTGTGTGTATGTAAACACTTCAATACATTTCTTCTCCTTATATAGGGACAACTATTTAATTCAATATCAATGGGATGGGAAACATCAAGGTTAAGGTAAGGGACCAAATGTATATAAGTAGTTTTGCTCCAATCCTAAATCTCACTACAGCAACTATAAAGAAATTATTTAAAAATATATAAATCCATAAGGGGAGGAATAACAGGAAAGGAAGCAGTAATAAGAAAAATTTGTAACTGAAAAAAGGGTGGAGGAATAATCTCTTAGCAGACTCAGGGAAGTCTAATCCTAAATCAGTAGTTTAGAAAGCTGAGAAATATCATAAAATCTTCAAAAAGCTCAAGAATTGGTAAAACCAGTTACTTTTGGAATGAAGGAAATGGCTAAAACATGGAGAATACACATAAAGGTGTTCCATTTACTCTATAAATGACCTCTGGCAGATGACAGATTTATGCTATGGAGAGAATAAAAGAGAAGAGATTTGATAAGAGGACAAATAGCTCAATTATATACATGAGTACCATACCAGCAGTAGGGGATTGATATATTCTGACTATTGAATATTGGCAGTTCAAGTTCTCTTTCTTGACTCAGGTTCCCAGAATGATGCAGAATTGTATAACTACCTGCAGAGAATTCAAGAAATCTTACCAACCCAAAACCTAAATTTAACACTGAGATACCATATAGTGGTCCAAGTGATTATCATGTGCTAAAACTTAAATATGGTAAGATCTATCTATGTGCTCAGAGTTTGCAAGAAACTTTTTAGTACCCTACTCCTGCAAAGGGTAGACTGCCAATGATTGCTCTCATTAGAAATAAAAACAGTAGACAATTGTACCAAGCAAGATGGCAAAATAGAAAGCTCCACTGATTGTCCTCCCTAAAAAGACACCAAGTTAACAACATCTCCACAGAGAAAACACATTAATAACACATAAAAATCAGACAAGTGCTGATAGTACCTGTTTTTAACTTCATATTGCTGAAAAAGGCACCAAAAACAAAAAACTCTCCTGAGTCACCGACACCACCCCTCCCCTACCACCAGCAGACATGGTATGGCTCAGAGAAAGTCTGTGGGCACTTGGGAAAGGAGAACACAGCAATAATAAGGCATTGAACTCAGTCTATTCTGTTAGAGCAGAAAGGAAAACCAGACCAAGCTCAGCTGATGCCTGCCCACAGAAGGATCATTTAAATTAACTCTAGTCAGAACTCTAGTTTCAGCAACCCGAACTTGAGTGTCCACAAACCTCATCATTGAGGGCCAAAGTGCTCTTGATATCTAAGTAAACTTGAAAGACAGTTTAGGCCATAAGAACTGCCACTCTTAGGTGAGTCCTAGGGCAGTACTAGGCCCAGAGACAGTAGACTATTGGGAGGGCCCGTGATACATTGAGACACCAGCTGGGGCAATCAAGGGAGTGCTGACATCACCTCTTCTCTAACCCCAGGATGCACAGCTTATGACTCCACAAGAGACCCCTTCCTTCCATTTGAGGAGAAGAGAGGGAGAATTGGAAGGACTTTGCCTTTTATCTTGGATACAAGCTTAGCCACAGCAGGATAGTCAGAGGGCTACCCCTTCCAAGCCCTAGCTCCCAGACATTTCTAGATGCATACTGAGCTACAAGGGGACCCACTGCCTTGAAGGAAAGAATGTATTCCTGGCAGCATTTATCACCTGCTTACTGCAGAGCCCTTGGGCCCTGAATAACCAGCAGCAATAACCAGGTACTATGTTGAAGGCCCTGGTGAGCCTCTGAGACTTGTTGGCTTCAGGTACCAACATCACCATAAGGGGGATGGAGCACCAGGTGGGCTCATGGGGTCCCTAATTTCAGGACTTGACTCTTGGACAGCATTTATAGAACTCTCCTGGACCAGAGAGGGGCCCATTGCCCTGAAGGGTGAGTCCCAGACCAGGCAGCATTCACCATAAGCTGACTTAAAAGTCCTTAGACCTTAAGGGAACATTGGTGGTAGTCTGACAGTACTCCTCATAGCTAGGGCTGGCATTGGTTATGTGGTGAGATTGGTCACTCTTTTCCTTCAGAAAAAGAAGAAAGAGTGGGAAGAACTGAGTTTTGTGGTTTGAGTGCTGGTTTGGCCACAATATAATAGAATACCAGCTAGACTTCTGAGGTTTTTTACTGTACTCCCTGACTCCCAGACACACTTCTGAACTCACCCAGGGCTTGGGGGATCTCATTTCCCTGAATGGAAGGACAAACGCCTGGCTGGCTTTGCCATCTGCTGATTGTAGAGCCCTAGGGCCTTGAGCAAACATAGGCATTAGCCAGAGAGTGGCATTGCGAGAGACTCAGCACAGTCATAGTGGTGGTGGCCACAGGTGTGCTTGTATCACTCCACCCCCAGATTTAGATGGCTCAGAACAGAGATGGAGAGAGAAAGAAAGAGACTCTGCATGCTTGGAAGAAAGTAAGAGAAGAAAACAAGAGTCTCTGCCTGGTAAGACAGATGATTCTCCTGGATCTTGTCCTAGATCATCAAGGCAATACCTCTACAGTCTACAAGAAGCACAGTATTACTGAGCTTTGGGTGGCCCGTAAAGCAGAAGCAGCTTAGATCACAACACCCAAGTCCTTTCAAATATCTGGAAAGCCTTCCCAAGAAGAACAGCTACAGACAAGTCCAGACAATGAAGACTACAATAAATACCAAATTCTTTAATGCCCAGACACCAAAGAACATCTACTAGCATCAACACTATCTGGAAAATGTTACCTCAACCAAATGAATTAAGTAAGGCACCGGGGACCAATCCTGGAGAAATAGAGATATGTGAACTTTCAGACAGAGAATTCAAACTAGCTTTGTTGAGGAAACTTAAAGAAATTCAAGAGAATACAGAGAAGGAATTTAAAATTCTATCAAATAAACTTAACAAAGAGATTAAAATAATTTAAAAGAATTAAGCAGGAATTCTGGAGCAAAATGCAATTGATATACTGAAAAATTCACTGAAATCCTTTAATAGCAGAATCAGTCAAGCAGAAGAAAGAATTAGTGGGCCTGAAAACAGGCTATTTGAAAATACACAGTCAGAGGAGATATAAGAAAAAAAAAAAAAAATGAAGTACACCTATAGAATCTAGAAAATAGCTTCAAAAGGGTAAGTTCAAGAGTTACTGACCTTGAAGAGGGAGTAGAGAAAAAGATAGGGGTAGAAAGTTTATTCAAAAGAATAGTAACAGGCCAAGGTGGGTAGATCACGAGGTCAGGAGTTTGAGACCAGTCTGGCCAATATGGTGAAACACCATCTCTACTAAAAATACAAAAATTAGCCAGGCATGGTAGCAGGTACCTGTAATTCCAGCTACTTGGGAGGCTGAGGCAGGAGAATCGCTTGAATCAAGGAGGCAGAGGTTGCCGTGAACTGAGATCGTGTCACTGCACTCTAGCCTGGGCGAAAAAAAAAAAAAAAAAAAAAAAAAAAAAAGGATAGAATAGTAACAGAGAGGTTCCAAAAACTAAAGAAAGATATCAATACCAAAGTACACAACGGTTATAGAATATTAGAACACCAAGAAGATTTAACCCAAAGAAGACTACCCCAAGGCATCTTATAATCAAATTGTCAAATGTCAAAGATAAAGAAAGGTTCCTAAAAGCAGCAAGACAAAAGAAACAAACGACACACAATGGAGCTCCAATACATCTGACAGCAGACTTTTCAGTGAAGATCTTAGAGTCAGGAGAGAGTGCTATGACATATTTAAAGTATCGAAGAGAAAAATGAAAACAAAAACAAAAACACCTTTACTCTAGAATAGTGTATCTAGCAAAAACAAACTTCAAACATGAAGGATAAATAAAAACTTTCCCAGACAAACCAAAGCTAAGGGATTTCATCAATTTCAGACCTGTCCTACAAGAAATGCTAAAGGAAGTACTACAATCAGAAAGAAAATGACATTTGTGAGCATTAAATAATCACTGGAAGGTATAAAACTTACTAATAATAGTAAGTACACACACACAAAAAAACTGAATTTTATAACACTGTAACTGTAGTGTGTAAACTATTCTTGTCCTAAGTAGAAGAAATAATGAACCAATCAAAAATGATAACTACAACAACTTTTCTTCGTCTCTTTCTCTTTTTTTTTTTGAGACAGGGTCTCAGTCTGTTGCCCAGGCTGGAGTGCAGTGGTGTGATCTTGGCTCATTGCAAACTTCACCTTCCAGGCTCAAGCAATGCTTGTGCCTCAGCCTCTCAATTAACTAGAATTATAATCACATGCCACCATGCCTTGCTAATTTTGGTATTTTTAGTATAGATGGGGTTTCACCATGTTACCTAGACTGGTCTCAAATTGTTGATCCCAAGTGATCTGCCCATCTCAGCCTGAAAAAGTGGTGGGATTACAGGAAACAGTCACGCACCTGGTCAGCAACTTTTTAAAAGTTAGTCAAAACAATAAGATATAAGCAGAAACAACAAAATTTTTAAAAAGCAGAAAGATTATGTTAATGTGAGGTTTTATTAGTTATATTTTTGCTCGTTTGTTTGTTGGTTTATGCAAGTAGTGTTATAGTGTTATCCGCTTAAAATAATGGATTATAAGATAATATTTGCAAGCTTTATGGTAACCTAAAATCAAAAAAAAAAAAATACAATGAATACACAAAAAATAAAAAGCAAGAAACTAAGTCATACCAACAGAGAATATCATCTTCACAAGAGGAAAATAGGAATGAAAGAAAGAAGAGAAGACCACACAATAACCAGAGAACAAATAATAAAATGATAAGAGTAAGTCCTTACTTATTAATAATAATACTGACGTAAATTGGCTGCACAGTGGCTGATTCCTGTAATCCTAGCACTTTGGGAAGCCAAGGCAGGTGGATAACTTGAGGTAAGCTTGAAACCAGATCGGCCAACATGGTGGAATCCCGTCTCTACTAAAAATACAAAAATTAGTCAGGTGTGATGGTGTGTGTCTGTAATCCCAGCTACTCAGGAGGCTGCAGCAGGAGAATTTCTTGAATCTGAGAGGCAGAGGTTGCAGTAAGCCAAGATCACACCATTCCACTGATCACTGCACTCCAGCCTGGGTGACAGAGTGAGCCTCCAGCTCAAGTAATAATAATAATAATAATAATAATAATAGTAATAATAATAATAATGATAATAAATACTGACTGTAAATGGAATCAAGTTTCCAATCAAAACACAGAGACTGGATAAATGGATTTAAAAAAATCAAAATTCAAACTCAAAATGAATAGAAAAAATAATAAAGATCAGAGCAGAAATAAATGAAATTAAAACAGTAAAAAAATCAATGGAACAAAAAGTTGTTTTTTGAAAAACTAAACAAGATTGACAAACCTTTATCCAGACTAAGAAAAAAAGAAGGAAGACCCAAATAAATAAAACAAGAAATGAAAATGGATACATTACAACTGATAATGAAGAAACTTAAAGTATTAATAGTGGCTACTATGAGCAAATACATGCAAATAAATTGGAAAATATAGAAGTAATAGACAATTTCCTGGACACATACAACTTACCAAGGTTGAACCAGGAAGAAATTCAAAACCTAACAGACGAATAACAAGTAACAAGATTGAAGCCATAATAAAAAGTCTCCAAGTAAAGAAAAGCTTGGGACCTAATGAGTTCACTGCTGAATTCTACCAAATATTTAAATAAGAACCAATACCAATCCTACTCAAACTATTTCAAAAAATAGAGGGGAAGGAAATACTTCCAAACTCATTCTACAAGGACCACATTACTCTGACATCAAAACCAGACAAAGACATATCAACAAAAGAAAACTACAAGTCAATATCTCTGATGAATATTGATGTACAAATTCTCAACAAAATACTAGTAAACCAAATTCAACAACACATTAGAAAGATTATTCATTATGACAGTATTAATCCTTACTCACGCTGCTATGAAGAAATACCTGAAAGTGGATAATTTGTAAAGAAAAGAGGTTTAATTGACTCACAGTTCCACATGGCTGAGGAGGCCTCAGGAAACTTGCAATTATGGTGGAAGGGGAACCAAACATGTCCTTTTTCACAGGACGGCAGGAGAGAGAAGTGCCAAGCAAAGGGGGAAAAGCTCCTTATAAAACCATCAGATCTTATGAGAACTCACTCTCAGAAGAACAGCATGGGTGTAACTGTTGCCATTATTCAATTACCTTCCACTGGGTCCCTCCCATAGCAGGTAGGGATTATGAGAACTACAATTCAATATGAGATTTGGTTGGGGACACAGCCAAACCATATTAATGACCAAGTGTGATTTATCCCTGGAATGCAAGGATGGTTCAACATACACAAATCAATAATTGTGATACATGATATCAACAGAATGTGGAAAAAATATATAATCATTTCAATTGATGCTGAAAAAGCATTTGATAAAACTCAATATGCCTTCATGATAGAAACCCTCAAAAACTAAGTTAAGAAGGAACATACTGTAACATAATAAAAACCATATATGACATACCCACAGCTAGTATGATAATGAATGAGAAATAACTGAAAGCCCTTCCTATAAGATCTGGAACTCAACAAGGATGCCCACTGTCAGCACTGTTATTCAACAAAGTACTGGAAATCCTAGCCAAACCTAGCAATGAGACACGATAAAAATATAAAAGAGCTTCCAAATTGAAAAGGAAGAAACTAAATTATTCTGGTTTGCAGATGATATTATCTTATATTTGAAAAAACCTGAAGACTCCACAAGAAGACTATTAGAATGAATAAACAAGTTCAGTAAAGTTGCAAGACACATAATCAACATAAAAAATTAGCATTTCTATATGTCAAAAGTAACAACGTGAAAAAGAAACTTAGAAAGTTATTCCATTTGCAATAGCTACACATAAAATTAAATACATAGAAATTAACCAAAGATGTGAAAGATCTCTATAATAAAAATAATAAAATACTAATGAAAGAAATTGAAGAGGACACCAAAAATTAAAAAGTATTCTATGTTCATGGATTGAAATAATTAATATTGTTAAAATGTTCATATTACGCAAAGCAATCTACAGATTCAATGCAATCCCTAGCAAAATACCAATAACATTCTTCACAGAAATAGAAAAAAACAGTCCTAAAATTTATATGGAACCACAGAAGACCCAGAATAACCAAAAAGTTTCTTGAGCAATACCCCACAAGCACAGACAACCAAAGCAAACATGGACAAATTGTATCACATCAAGTTAAAAAGCTTCTCCACAGCAAAGAATACAATCAACAAAGTGAAAAAACAACTCAAATAATAGGAGAAAATATTTGCAAACTATGCCTTTGACAAGGAATTAATAACCAGGATATATAAGGAGCACAAACAATTCTATAGAAAAATGTCTAATAATCCAATCTAAAGATGGACAAAAGATTTGAAGAGACATTTCTCAAGAAAAGACACAAAAATGGAAAACAAGCATAAGAAAAGTTGCTAAACATCATTGATCATCAGATAAATGCAAATAAAAAACTACAATAAAGATATCATCTCATCTCAGTTAAAATGGCTTATATCAAAAAGACAGAGAATAACAAATGCAAATGAGGGTGTGGAGAAAAGGGAACCCTTGTACACTGTTGGTGGGAATGTAAATTAGTACAACCACTGTGGAGAACAGTTTGGGAGTTCCTCAAAAAACTTAAAATAGAGCTTCCATATTATCCAGAACTCCCACTGCTGGGTATATACCCAGAAGAAAGTCAATCAGTATATTGAAGAGATATCTACACTCCTGTTTGTTACAGCAGTGATTACAATGGCCAAGATTTGGAAGCAACCTAAGTTTCCATCAGCACATAAGTGAATTTTAAAATGTGGTACATATACACAATGCTGTACTGGTAAGCCATGAAAAAAATGAGATCCAGTTATTTGCAACAACATGGATGAAACTGGAGGTCATTATGTTAAGTGAAACAAGTGAGGCACAAAAATACAAATATCACATGTTCTCACTTATTTGTGGGATCTAAAAATCAAACAATTGAACTTATGGACATACAGAGAAAAAGGATGGGAAAGCTAATGGGGGGCTGGGGTGGGGCAGTATGTGCGGAAGGTTAATCGGTTAAAAAAATTAGAAAGAATAAATAAGACTTACTATTTGATAGCACAACAGGGTGACTATAGTTAATAATGACTTAACTGTACATTCTAATAACTAAAGAGTATAGTTGGATTGTTTGCAACTCAATGGAAAAAATGCTTGAGTGGATGGATTCCCTATTCTCTATGATGTGCTTATTTCACACTGCATGCCTGTATCAAAACATCTCTTGTACTTCATAAATATATATACCTACTATGTACCTACAAAAATTAATCAGTAGATGAAATCAATAGGAGAAAGAAAATATTCAGGAAAAAGAAAATGGTGATGTACCTATATGTTATACACATAAAAATTTACTTGTATATTTATATTATATGTTTATATATTTTATATATACATGTAAATATATGTACATACATATAAAAATATACACACACATATATAAAGCTGTCATTAATCTCTCCAGAAAAATAGAAATATTAATTACACTAAAAAATGCTTAAAATTAAAACATTTGAAACATAAAATAAGCTCTTACAAATTAAAAGATATGCTAGCAATAATCTTCACTGTAAGACTCGAAAAGAATAATTGAGCTGCTGTGCCAGAAAGTGACTAAAATATATAAGTAAATAAATAAATGGACAACAGGAGTGTGATAGATTAAAATGCCTGCCAAGATTTTGGGCACTCATTGAAAATTCAATCTAATTTTCTTTCTTTTAAATCTAGGCTGGATACAGTGACTGCTTTAACAAATAGAATATGGCAGAAGTGACATGGGAAAGAAAAGATCAACAGAATTGGCTTGTGATTTATTAACTCCCTTCAACAGGGGCATGTCCCTGGGGAGAAATAAATGCAGTGTACCTAGTCTAATGTCTGGGACCCTGGGTATATAAACGAATATTTACTAAGAAGAAGAGATTGTGTTTTTTGAAACCCCTCAGCAGAATGTTCTCTAACTAAAAGATCATTTTGAGTAAAAAGAGAGAGACAAAAGTAATCTGTGATGTTTGGCTTCTTGGGGAATGTCACAAAAAAACATACAACTCTATAGAGTATGAGCTGGGCAGAACTGTCAAAAGCAATCAATTTTAGCACTTTGGGAATCAACCAAAGATATTCAACAAGGAAAAAGTATATTTATGAGAAACACTGAATTTCAGGTAAGACCAACATGTTCTTGCCCCAGGACTGCTCCCTTGCAAAAACTGTATCTGTTGTTGTGCGTTAGAGATGTATTTCTGATGCAGAAGGATATGATTTGCAGGAATGCCCTTGACATTACTAGATCACTGCACATTGCATAAATCTCTCAATTACCTGTATCTTTGACACAATCATGAAAGCTTGCTATTGGGTGCTGTGGACTGAATTTTGTCCACCTCAAATTCATATGTTGAAGCCCTAACCCACAATGTGACTGTATTTGGAGATAGGGCCTTTGGGAAGTAATCAGGGTTAAACGAGGTTGTGAGGGTGGGGACCTCATCGTGGGATTAGTCCACCTACAAGAAGAGACACCAGAGAGCTTACTTTCTTTCTCAGCCATGTGAGGACGCAATGAGAAGACGGCCATCTGCAAGCCAGGAAGAGGGCTCTCACCAGGAACCAGATTAACTCTTATGTTGATTTTGGCCTTCCCAGACTCCAGAATTTTAAGAATAAATTACTGCTTTTTAAGCAACCCATTCTATGGTAAATGGGTAAAAACAAATTTAGAAAGAATAAATAAGACTTATTATTCGATAGCACAACAGGGTGACTATAGTTAATAATGACTTAACTGTACATTTTAATAACTAAAGAGTATAGTTGGATTGTTTGCAACTCAATGGAAAAATGCTTCAGTGGATGAATCCCCCATTTGTCTATGGTATTTTGTTATGACAGCCCAAGCTGACTAAGACACTGTGTAAAATCTTTCACTTACAAGTTTCATTTGACAGCCTGATATTTTGCATTAATTCAAGATATTCTGCCAGTTTCCAGGCCCAGGCCTTAAGAGACTGACAGCATCCTTCTTCATTCTTGGAATACTTTTCCTGTGCAGCCCTGTAGGAGATCTAACACCCTTTCCTTTGAATCTGAGGTTTCAGTGACTGTTTTTACCACTGGAATATGGTAGAAATGATGCTGTGCTAATTTCTAGGAACAGACCTTTAGACAGTAACACCTTCATCATTTTTGTCCCTTGAAACCTCCTCTCTTGTACCCTTGAGACACTGTATCAGAAGTTAGACTACCCTGAGATTACCTGGGGTGGGAAGGCACTTTGGTAAACAGTCCCAGTAAGCCCAGCCCTTCATCCTTCCCCACCAAGGGTGTCACGTCATGAGATAGTGTCTTGGTTCATCCACTCCATCTGTTAGATGAGGTCTGAGTCAATGCCACAAGAGTACAGAGAATTGTCCAATCCAATGAAGCCATGCCTGAATTCCCAACACCCCAAATCATCAGATATAATAAAATTGTTCTTATGCCACTAAGTTGTGGGTTACTTTGTTTGGCTGCAATACATAACCAAATCAAGGAAAAAACATACATAAAATTAGAGGACAAATTCAGAAAGTGCAGCACTTTAAAAAGTTTTAGAAGGAGAGAATAGGAAAGCATATGGAAGAATCAGTGAAAAGTTGTGTGAAGATTTCCCAAAACTGAACACAAATTTCTAAGTTCAAAATGCCCACCAAGTACACAGGATCATGGCTAGATCTACACCAAGGCACATCAGTGTAAAATTCAGTACTCTGGGGAATAAAAAGTAAATATCTGAATTTCTGAAAAAAGACAAAAATAAAAGCCAACCCCTCTCCCCGCAAAAAGCAAAACGTTAATATAACAAATAATAAGAACTTAGTATGGCTCCCAGCTTCTTAACAATAAAACAATGCCTTCAAATTTCTGAAGGAAATTTGTTTTTAACAGATTTTATGTCAGCTTAAGTTATTAATCAAAAGTGAGGGCAAAGTCAAGTTATTTTAAACATGCAAGTCCTCGCATAAAAGACTATTCCAAGTCAACTTTTTGTCAGGAAGCCACTGGAGGTTGGCCTCCAATTTTACAAAATGCAAGTAAAATAAGAATAAGGAATATGAAAAATAGAAGATTCAATGAAGAGATATGCAAGGAAATCTGCAGGAGTTTGACAGAGAGCCCTCAACATGGTAACTGCACCATCCTGGGATGAAGCAACCGGTACACAGCAGCCAGTACAGAGTGGGCCATTATGACTCAAGAAGTAAGAATTTCATTGCCATCATCATGTCTTTTGCTGTTCAGTATTAAACCAATGGAATTGCTAGATAATGTGATCCATAAAAGAAGGGTATGAGCAAATATATATATATATATATCATTTTTTCAAATGGGAAAAAGAAAGGAGAGCAAAATACCATTCCCAGGTTAGTTGTGCAGTAGGCCTGATGAACAACCAGCCTGAATAGAAGACTGAAAATTTCTAAGAGTTTCTCCAAGTGGGAAAATTAACAGAACCTCTAAATAACCAACTGAGATTTACCTTTTAAAAAAATGGAACTATGAAAAATTAACATAAGGTACAAAAAATACTAAGCAAATTGAAAATATCAGCAATTAATAACTTCAGGAAAAACACAGAACATAAAAGAAATGCAATGAGGGTGGAAGGAATGTAAAGGGAAGAGGATTCAGGAAGGGGATTTGGGAAGGGTTTATAAGAGATGATGTTAACCCTAATCTAAAAAATAAGTAGAACATCAATGGGCAGAGGGATAAGCTCATGGTATGTGCCATGAAGTGAATGCAGCAGAGTAGTTTAGCTAAATTGTCTAAAATTTAAATGTGACCAAGGGCCTGACAGAAAATATAAATACAAAAATAATTTTTCTCATCTTCTGTGGATTGCTGCCACACAAGAATCTAAGCCTAAATTTGCCATATATTCTAATGTTTTACAAGAAGTAAAATATCTTGATTTGTATATGAAAGAACTTGATTGTTAAATCTTCACAATAATGATGCATAACATTATATATATATGTGTGTATATATATGTGTGTATGTGTGTGTATATATGTGTGTGTGTGTAGATATGTATGATAAAATAAGCTCAGGCCAAATAAAAAATGAATCTGTCATGAGAATGTGGCAACTACCAGTTTGCAATCTCTGGATAAATCATGCATTTATTTTTTTCTTTTTTTGAGACAGAGTTTCTCTCTTGTTGCTCAGGCTGGAGTGCAATGGGTGTGATCTCTGCTCACTGCAACCTCCATCTCTCGCCTTCAAGCGATTCTCCTGCTTCAACCTCCCAAGTAGCCAGGATTACAGGCATGTGCCACCACGTTGGGCTAATTTTGTATTTTTAGTAGAGACAGGGTTTCTCCATGTTGGCCAGGCTGGTCTCTAACTTCTGACCTCAGGTGATCCACCCCCCTTGGCCTCCCAAAGTGCTGGGATTACAGGTGTGACTCACAGCGTCCAGCCAATCATGTATCTTAGAAGTGAGTGTGAGGCAGTGTAAGAGGTAAGCTAAGCCCAGGTTATAAGGGAACTTGAAATTCAAGAAAAGGAGCAATACACAGAACTTCTTGAATGTTTTTGAGAAGGAGAATGATATAATGACAGTTATGGCTAAAATTATTGTTTTTTCCCTGAAATGTTTTTTAAAATATATTTTACTCTCAGTAACAAAAGTAGGATATCTAACATATGGATGTTGTCCAAAAAATTAGTGATTATGCAGAATTGTTATGCCCAGACCATTTATTCCCCAAAGAAGACCACCAGAGTCCAGAGTCAAAGCCAAGCGGCAAGGATCTTTACTACAAGTTCGAACTTGGTCCCTCCATTCCACAGCATACAAGAGGGCCTCGAACAATGCAAGTGCTTGCTTTTTATAGCCCGATGTAAACAAGATATGTTAAGTTACAGGGAACAAGGTAATTACAGCATTACAATTGGTTAACATTATACTTTTAGCATTCCTTATCGGAGATCTCCCAGGTGATGTTTTTCTGAAGTTTGAAAGAAATATGGAGGAATGTGTTTGTGCTGGGCTCAGGAAATTGAGAGATATATGGGAGATGTGCCTCATTCCTTTCATTCCCCCCTTTTTTTCAGGTAACTCTAGAGCCAATCTTGGGTCTTGTAAGTCTGACTCTGTTTCAGCGTTTACAGGTTGGTATTGGGCTCTGAGGACCATGAGCTGAACAGTGTTAAACCTTTCTCTGACAAACTGCAAAATTCTGTTAACAACACAAGGTCCTACGGTTAGCAGAAATAGTAGACTTAGCAGGGGTCCAAGGAAGGGGGCTAACAGAGAAAACATAGAGGAATTCCACCATTGGTCTGCAGCTGAAGCAAACTGCCGTGTTTTTACTTCAGTGCTTAACTTGCGTAACTGTTGGACCTGGTCTTTTACAAGCCCTGATTTATTTATGTAGAAACAACAGTCCTCTTTCAGAAACATACATGTACCACCTTTTTCAGCAGTGAGTAGGTCTAGGGCCCTCTGGTTCTGCAAGGTTACCTGGGCTAGGGACGTGAGCTGTCGCTGAAGGGAGGCAAGGGACTCAGCCGACTCCTCCATAGCAATGGCAAATTGTTGATACAACTTGTTGCTTTCTATGAGGGTGTGACCTAGGGCTCCCCCTGCTATCCCGGCCACAATGAGGGATGCGGTGAGGGAGATTCCTGCAATGAGGGGGAGAAATATGGCTTGTGCAGGTCTCGGTCTAGGGACTGGGTGAATAGCAGTACTAGTCTAGTTACCGGTGTACCCTAGGAACTCGCCAGCAGTTAGTAGAGTCAACCAGGGAACTAATGTGACAGGGAGACACAGTAGGTTGGTAACAGAGGGACTAGATAGGTTCTTAGCTCTGTCCACAGTCCACGTGGCCAGTGCTTCAGCCGCCGCCGTGATTGGTCCCAGAAGGTCGGAGGTTGGGTCCACTGGCTTGACGTGGGTGTAGTGGATCCACGACGCGATGCCTTTTACCTTCAGGGTGGTGGGAGTGGTCAGGAGTACCTGGAGTGGTCCTTTCCACCTGGGTTCCAGGGTCTCTTGTCGGTGTCGCTTAACCAGGACCTAGTCTCCCGGCTGGTACGGCTGGGGTGTCGGTGGGGGACTGGTCTCATATAGTTCCTTCAGCTTGGGCCAGATTTCTTGATGAATTTTCTGCAAGGCTTGTAGGGAAAATAAGAATTCAGAGACATTTTCTGTTTCAGACTTAAGCAGATCATCTTTTAAGCTGGGAACCAGGGGTGGAGGTCTGCCATAGATGATTTCGTAAGGGGTAAGGCCCAGTCTGTAAGGGGTATTACAGGCCCGGAACAGAGCGTAGGGGAGAAAGACTACCCAATTAGCGCCAGTCTCCATAGTCAATTTAGTTAAGGTCTCTTTTAAGGTCCGATTTATCCTCTCTACCTGTCCTGAACTCTGGGGCCAGTAAGCGCAATGGAGTTTCCAATTTGCCCCAAGGATGGAAGCCAAATCCTGACTTACCTTAGTGACAAAGGCGGGCCCATTATCTGACCTTATCTGGATGGGGAAGCCATACCTGGGAAGGATATCTTCCAGAATTTTCTTTGCTATGACCTGAGCAGTTTCTCTTTTGGTTGGGAATGCTTCAGTCCACCCTGAAAAAGTATCTACAATGACAAGTAAGTACCGATACCTGTACTTTTCTGGCTTTATTTCAGTAAAATCTACTTCCCAGTAGATACCGGGCCTGATTCTCCTGAGCCTTGTTCCCGCTGCAGTCTAGGATTGGGGGTAGGCGTTGTTAAGCTGGCAGATTTTGCAATTTTCCACGATGCTGCTGGCCTTCTTGGCTGTATGTCTGAATTTGAGCTTAGAGCATCTGATCAGGTCTATCATCCGCCGAGCACCCAGGTGGGTGGTTCGGTGGATGTGTTCTAACACTTGTTGTCCTAATTTTTCTGGTAGGATGGTTTGATCATTAGTATCAGTCCACCACCTATTCTGGATCTGTTTCAGGGGAAGCTTGTTCAATCCACTGGAGATCTTGCTCTGAATAATCAGGGAAATATGGCAAGTCCCGGGGGCCCGGGTCAGGGAGCTGGAGTGCAAGGAGTTGGCTGGGAGCCTTTGCCACATTTCTTGCAGTTTGGTCTGCCAGAAAGTTGCCTTGAGCAGTTGGAGTGGTTGGTTTCTGATGCCCTGGGCAATGCACAATGGCTAACATTTTTAGCTTCCATAGCGCTGTTAACAGGGCTAGGATCTCTTGCTTGTTTTTTTTATCTCTTTTCTTTCAGCCATTAGTAACCCTCGCTCCCTGTAAATGGCCCCATGTATGTGTGCCGTAGCAAAAGCATATCGGCTGTCTGTATATACTGTCAGCTTTTTCCTTGCCCCTAAGGTAAGAGCTTGGGTGAGCGCTATCAGTTCGGCCTTCTGGGCCGATGTCCCCGGGGGCAGCGGTTCCGCCCAGATTACCTCAGTCTCTGAAGTCACTGCCGCTCCAGCGTACCTCTGGCCTTGATGCATGAAGCTGCTCCCTTCAGTGAACCAGACGAGGTCAGCGTCAGGGAGTGGGCGGTCCTGCAGGTCCTCTCGAACTCCGTGCACCTGAGCTAGTATCTCGGTGCAATCATGGAATAGCGTGTCCAGGTCCGGGTTGGGCAGCAGCGAGGCAGGGTTTAAGGTCTTTGGGGGCAGGAAGGTTATCCTGATAGGATTTCCTTGGTAGTGGGTGAGCCGGGCATTACTTATCCATCGATTAGGTGGCTGTTTGAGTACACTTTCGATGGCATGTAGGGTAACGACCCGCAATTCTTGACCTATGACAAGCTTATCAGTATCTTGTACCATCAGAGCCGTGGCCGCAATCATTCGGAGACAAGGGGGCCACCCGGCAGCCACTGGGTCTAACTTCTTTGACAGGTAGGCAACCGGCCTCCGCCAGGGGCCTAAGTTCTGAGTTATTACCGCCTTGGCGACACCTTTACTCTCGTCCACGTATAACTGGAAGGGCTTGGTGACATCAGGTAGTCCCAGTGCAGGCACAGAGAGTAGGGTGGTTTTGATCTGTTGGAAAGCCGACTCGGCTTCGTCTGTCCAATTAAATGGCTGCTGCCCCCGTGTTGCCTGATACAAGGGTTTAGCCAGTTCTGCGAACCTAGGTATCCATAGTCTACAAAATCCTGCAGACCCCAGGAATTCCTCACTTGTCGGGTGGATTGTGTGTGGCCTGGAGATCTGCAGAACAGTCTGCTTCTGGGTGTCTGTTAACCAGCGCTGCCCACCTTTTAATGTCTGGGGCTGCCTGATTTACGAAAGACATTACAACAGCTGCCTGACTTCCTGGAGCCTCTGGGTCTATGGGGGTGTACTGTCTAAAAGCTTCCATTAATCTTTCTAAGTAGGTAGCTGGGCTCTCTGTCTTTCCCTGCAGAACAGAGTATACTTTAGCCAAATTAGTGGGCTTGCAAGCAGCTGCCCGGAGACCCGCCATTAGAATCTGGCGATAAAGGCGTAGCAGTCCCCTACCTTCTGCCGTGTTGTAGTCCCACGCCGGCCTGGTCAGAGGAAAAGTCGCATTTATGAGGTTGGGGTTGGCAGTCGGTTGACCGTCGTCACCCGGGACCAGCTTTCTAGCTTTTATCTGTATTCTCTCTTGTTCCTCCGTTGTGAACAAGATTCGGAGGAGCTGCTGACAATCATCCCAGGTGGGCTGGTGGGTGAACATAACACTATCCAGTAAAGCCAGTAAATCTTTGGGGTTGTCTGAAAACTGAGCACTCTGGGTCTTCCAGTTATACAGATCACTGGTAGAGAATGGCCAGTACTGGAGCCTGGGGATTCCTGCATCATCTGGGGGTCCTATTTCCCGAAGGGGTAAAGCCACCGTGGAGTCAGGTGGCTGGGGGGGGGGTGGCTAGCCTGCAAAGTGCAGGCCTTTTAAAGTTACTTTCCTTTTCAGCGGGCCCGTGTATGCCGGCCGCCTCCCGTCGGCCTGCTCCTTCCCGCAGCTCAGCCCGGGGGGGCTGGGGCCTGGGGCCCGGAGGGGTAGAGGGGGTTCTGTGAACAGTGGGTCCCTGCTATCAGGTAGAACAGGATGGGGGGGCAGTTGGTTGCTTGGATTTTAGCGACCGAGCAACCAGTGCCTTACAAGGTTCAGGGGCTAATTGGAAAAGTGACAGCCAAAGAGGCGGGTTCTCAACAAGGTCCTGCCATATGAGGATATATGGGATTTGATCCAAGTGGCCCGCACGCCCAGGTAGGAAAATCTTGGACTTTACTCTAGTGATGACAGCAAGTCGGAACATCCCTTTGGGTGGCCACCTTACATCAAAGGCAGGCCATTCGGAGCGGCATAGGGTAATGAGCTTTCCTCTCCTGACTTCCAAACTAAGATCATGACCCCTTGTTCTTACATCTTTGAAATTACTTGTAAGGAGAGATAGGGGAGTGCTCTGGGTATTACCTATCCTTTAATAATTTGTAGTCTCTTCCTGTAAAGGAATGTGGGTTAGAATCCCTGTGAAGGAAATCTGACTTATTAATGATATCTAGTTGCAAGCACGCCCTGGCAGCCCGGGTCAGAAACAGCTGCTGCCCAGATTGCTAACGCGCTCCGGCAGCTCAGATCGCGAGCGCGCCCCGGCAGCCCGGGTCAGAAACAGCTGCTGCCCAGATTGCAAACGCGCTCTGGCAGCTCAGATCGCGAGCGCGCCCCGGCAGCCTGGGTCAGAAACAGCTGCTGCCCAGATTGCAAACGCGCTCCGGCAGCTCAGATCGCGAGCGCGCCCTGGCAGCCCGGGTCAGATACAGCTGCTGCCTAGATTGCAAACGCGCTCCTGCAGCTCAGATCGCCAGCGCACCCCGGCAGCCCGGGTCAGAAACAGCTGCTGCCTAGATTGCAAACGCGCTCCTGCAGCTCAGATCGCGAGTGCACACTGGTAGCCCAGGTCAGAGTTAGCTGCTCGGATGCAACCACGCTCTGGCAGCCCAGATCGCAAGTGCGCACCGTTAGCCCCGGTCAGAGTTAGCTGCTTGGATCGCGACCGCGCTCCGGCAGCCCAGATCGCAAGCGCGCACCGGTAGCCCGGGTCAGAGTTAGCTGCTCAGATCGCGACCGCGCTCCGGCAGCCCAGATCGCAAGCATGCACCGGTAGCCCGGGTCAGAGTTAGCTGCTCCGATCGCGACCGCACTCTGGCAGCCCAGATTGCAAGCACACACCGGTAGCCCGGGTCAGAGTTAGCTGCTCGGATCGCGATCAGGCTCCGGCAGCCCAGATGGCAAGTGCGCACCGGTAGCCCGGGTCAGAGTTAGCTGCTCGGATCGCGATCCTGCTCTGGCAGCCCAGATCGCAATTTAGATCAGATGAGAGCCAGGGGATGTTTCCCACCGGTCTCTGCTGGTTGTCCTATAGCGCGTCCACCAGGACGGCGCCAGCTCGTTTCAGACCTCGCGACTCACAGATTCAGATTCAGAACAGACACAGACAGACAAACGGAGACGAGCCGGCTCACCTATCAGTAGATCAATCCTAGTAGATCCCTCGACCAGGGGTCTGGTGGGCTTGGGGAATCCCGGATGAGCCCCCAGATGTTATGCCCAGACTGTTTGTTCCCCAGAGAAGACCACCAGAGTCCAGAGTCAAAGCCAAGCGGCAAGGATCTTTACTACAAGTTCGAACTTGGTCCCTCCATTCCACAGCATACAAGAGGGCCTCGAACAATGCGAGTGCTTGCTTTTTATAGCCCGATGTAAACAGGATATGTTAAGTTACAGGGAACAAGGTAATTACAGCATTACAATTGGTTAACATTATACTTTTAGCATTCCTTATCGGAGATCTCCCAGGTGATGTTTTTCTGAAGTTTGAAAGAAATATGGAGGAATGTGTTTGTGCTGGTCTCAGGAAGTTGGGAGATATATGGGGGATGTGCCTCATTCCTTTCAGAATGAATAAGAGTCTCTAGATGCTTGAAAATGTAACCAAATGCATGAGACACTCCTACTTTTAAAATCAAATAACAAGGACAAGGTGTGGTAGAGGAAAGTTATTTTATTTTCCAAAGTTAGCAGTAGGGAAGCTATTCAGGCTCTTGCCTAAACAAAACTGTGTCAAAATTAATAGGCAAAAAGCTAGGGTTAAAGAAAGAGAAGTTTGGTATGGAGGGCATGTGGGGTGCTTGAGGCAATGCAGGTCTATTTGATTTGTTGCAATCTGGTGAATGGGTTGTTGCCACCTTGGGCTCAACCAGCTTGTAAACTAGCACTCCCTGAAGTAAGCTGGTGGGGGAGAATTGTACAGACATCTGAATTGTCTCCAGATTTAGTCTCTTGAACTTCTAAGCAAACGTAATTAGGTAAGCTAGAAATGCAAGGACATGCCTGGTGGAAAGAAGAAGAGTAAAGGTTATTATTTCGTTACTAAAAAGTTAATACAAATCACTGCAGAAGGAATAGGAAACGAAACTTAAAAATAGAGTATTCAGTTCCAAAAACAAGTCATTTAATTGAAGGGGATTTTGAAATTAGTGAAATATAGAAAAAGAAGATATGCGCTATGTTTGTGTTCAAATTCCAGTTCTGCTACTGAAACCAGAGAGTTTGCAGATCCCCGTCGCAGAACCTATGGCACGGGTGTGGTCTGTTAGGTCCTTGCAGTTGCTCAAAGCCCTTATGGGAGGGGAAGCACGCAGACAGACAGGTGAAGGAGCCCAAGTGGGTGTGTTGTGCAATTTTAGCCTTGCAGTTCATGGAAGACTTGAGTGTTAATCAGCTCAAAGGACCCTCTGCCTTTCTGCAAAGGCAGAGGGCCAGTGTGACAGTTTTCTGTATCCCACGCTCTTGTCCAGTTTCCTGAAAAAAACTGGATAGCACACGGATTCCAAGGATGAATGCAGGAGTTTTACTGAGTGGTGGAGGTGGCTGTCAGCGGGATGGGCAGCCAGAAGCGGGGAATGGAGTGGGAAGGTGATCTTCCCCTGGAGCCTGGTTGTCCAGCTGCTGATCCTCTCTCCAACTGCCCCCAAGCAATCTCCTTTCTGCATTCAGATGTTTCTTTTCTTTTCTCTGCTGCTGCTTCTCTCTTTTTCTGCTGTGCCATTCTACCGTCCATCTGCTTGTCTCCTCATCTCCTCGCCTGCTGGTCTGCCTCTGGAGCCTGGGGTTTGGGGTTTATATGGGTACAGGATAGGGGGTGTTGTGGGTCAAAAGGCAACTTTCTGGGAGCAAAATCAGGAATGCGGATCCTCACTTAGGGCTGCCGATCTTCAGGCTTGAGAGCGGGGCCTTTGCCCGGGAACGGCCCTCTTCCACCGGTGTTTCCGTCTCCTGTCCATAGGTATCACTACTCACCAGCTGTGTGATGTTGTAGAATTTGGTTAGCATGTCTGGGTTTCCACATTCTCAACGCAATGGAAATAATACTTATTTCAGTTATTATAAAGATACCTGACATCATGCATGTAATTTTTAGTTTAGTGACTGTCATTTAATAAGTAATTAATAATCAGCAGGTATTTTGTCTTTTACTCATTTACTTATTCATCTTGTCTTCTTAATTGGTAACATCATACATCACCCTTATCCAAGATAGTTCAAAGTCTTTCGAATTGGGAGAAATCAATAGTTAAAACTGATCTTTGGAAATAAATGATTGAAGAACAATTTATTTCATAAAAAATATCATTGAGAGTATTTTCTGCTTCAGCATAGAAGCAGAGCAGTATTTAAGAGGAATTTAACAAGGATAGTATTATTATAAATTAATTTAAGTTGACACCCTTCAACCAGAAGTTGTAAAGGAAGCCAGAGGCATATCAGGAGTGAGAAAAATGTAATAAGCCAATGTTTAGTAAAAAAAAAAAAAAAAAAAAAAAAAAAAAAAAAAAAACCTGATAAAAGTTTAAGGTGATAATAATGTGTATTGTAGTCTTTGTTTTTTATTTCTTTTTACACTTGCTTCCTTTAGCTAGTGCATTTTATATTTTAAACATGGCCTGAAAATTTAAGTCATATATGTTCCTGTCTATTTAAACAGTTTATTGTACTTCATATTTAATGGAGAGAAATGTTTGCAATTACTAAATGGATTATTCCTTTTGTAAAATCCATACCTGAAATAATTCTAGCTGCTGTGCCTGTAGTACAATAATAAAAAACACCAATCATTTGGAAGTAACTACCACAAAAAGAAAAGGCAGACAGAGCTAAGTTTCTCTGGGACTTGCCCTGCAACATCAACGCTTTTTAAAGGAACAATAAAAGGTTATTAAGGAAACAGAGTTTTCAAAGGAAACTTGTTTTAAAGTGGTACCTTCTAGAAGGTGGCCTTAGGCCCTAGCTCCTGAGAAATGCATTACTAAGAAATCACTGAAAAAGATTACAAAGTGGTGTTTTTACAAAGTGTTTTTTCAAAGTCTTCCTCATTTTTAGAATCACAAAGGCTGAGAGGAATCTTAGTTGAGACGCAACATAATCACACTCTGTGACACCTAGAAACCCAAAGCTAAAGAGCCTTGGTCTTGCAGTTCCAAAACAGACTCCTTAGGCAATTCATTCATTTGCTAAAACTTTCACTGGGAGAAATTTACTTGAAAATGTAGGAATCCTCTAGAGATTGTCTCCCTCTCCTCTCCACTCCTTAAAAGGGTCTTCCGTAATTGCTATGTGACCTGATCTTGTACCGCCACTATCCTTCAAAGATATGCTTCTGTGATCAACTTTGGCAGGAGCCAAAGTTGGAGAGCAAGCCTAGGGATTATAAAATTCATTATATATTTTTTCTAGTGGAGTTGGTCACCACCTAATAAAAACACACAGCTTGGTCCTACCTACAGATCTCCAAGCATGCCAGTTCTCTCATAGAACCTCCTCCTTTCTTACCTTGGTAAGTTATTTTCAGAATTCCAGGTAATGGCTTCAAGGGCACCATTAAGCCTATCTAATAGTTATATTTTTCTGTAATTTTCCTTAAAACTCTTCAATTGAGGCATTGATTGAAATACATATAAATATACACACACACCCCACCATTACCACCACCCTAGGGATATACAGTCACCATTTGAAAAAGCAACCGGGTTTTATCTCAGTGCAATCCTAGTAAGTTTGCTGTTTAGCATAGTAAATGCCAGAACATCATTTTCCACCTGGAATTTTATACCTGGAATATGACTAAATCCCAAGTAAAGTCACTTGTGGAAGTATATTTTAACCAAAAATAGAATAGAAGATTGGTTACCTTGAGTGAAGTTTTCATGCAATTTGTTAGTGGAATGCCTGAAAAGGCAGAGCAAGCTGAGCTGAGAGGACAAGTTTTATGAATACATGTCTATGAGCTTACTTGCCAATGCCTGTATGTGTGTGTATGTGGCAGGGTTCATTCTGACACTTGTTTTTTTTTTATTTTTCATTTTCGTACATGTTAGTGAAGTAGAAGGCAAGAAAGTAAGTAGTAATGTGTCTGATATTTATTCCTTCTGGTGGGTTCTTTGTCTCACTGACTTCAAGAATGAATCCTGCAGACCTTTGCAGTGACCGTTACAGCTCTTAAAGGCACCCTGTCTGGAATTGTTTGTTCCTCCCCTTGGGTTCATGGTCTCACTGACTTCAGGAATGAAGCCGCAGACTCTCACAGTGAGTGTTACAGTTCATACAGGTAGTGCAGACCCAAGGAGTAAGCAGCAGCAAGACTTATTATGATGAGCAAAAGAACAAACCTTCCACACTCTGGAAGGGGACCCGGGTTGCCCTTGATGGCTTGGGTGACCAGCTTTTATTCCCTTACTTGGCCCCGCCCATATCCTGCTGATTGGTCCATTTTACAGAGCACTGATTGGTCCATTTTACAGAGTGTTGATTGGTCCATTTCACAGAGTGTTGATTGGTGCATTTACAATATTTTAGCTAGATACAGAGTGCTGATTGGTGTGATTTTGCAGATTGTTGATTGGTGCATTTACAATCCTTTAGCTAGACACAAAAGTTCTCCAAGTCCCCATTTGACCCAGAAGCCCAGCTGGCTTCACTTCTCAGTAATTTTTTTTTTTTTTTTTTTGAGACCAAGTTTCACTCTTGTTGCCCAGGCTGGAGTGCAATGGCATGATCTTGGCTAACTGCAACCTCTGCCTCCTGGGTTCAAGTGATTCCCCTGCCTCAGCCTCCCGAGTAGCTGGGCTTACAGGCATGTGCCACCATGCCTGATTAATTTTGTATTTTTAGTAGAGATGAGGTTTCACCATGTTGGTCAGGTTGGTCTTGAACTGCTGACCCCAAGTGATCCACCCTCCTCGGCCTCCCACAGTGCTAGGATTATAGGCATGAGCCACCGCCCCTGACCATAATCCCCTACCTTTAACTATTGTAGATCAACAAAATTTTACTGAAATCTATCAAACATAATTAAGTGATTGTGAATGACCAGTTATATAATATGCAACATTATTCCACTCTTACCTCCCTCCCCAATCATTGGACTTTAAAGGTATTTTTAGCCTGAATACACAATACTTATAGAAATAGATCTCTCATCTTTCTCTTTCCCACAGTGATTTAGCTATCCTTTTCCAAATGTCCTGGCTCTTGCTGATACCTGTGTGAAAAGAAAAACTTTAGATGAATTAAATTAATAGAGTTTAATTGAGCAAACAACAATTTGTAAACTGGGAATCCCTCCCTCATGCCCCTCAGCAAACCAGAAAAAGGTCAGAAAGACTCCAGCACTGCCACATGGTCAGAAAAAATTTATAGGCAGAAAAGGGAAAGTAACAGAAAACAGAACACAGGTACAAAAACAGCTGGATTGGTTACACTTCAACACTTGCCTTATTTGAACATGGCTTCAATAATGGGCAGCCTTTAGCCAAAACTTAGTGATTAGTATAAGTGTAAGTTACAGTCTGTTTATGCATCCAGTTAGATTACAGTTCATTAGGTACATAGAAACCTTTGAGCCAAACTTAATATATGTATAGAGTCAGCTTTAGGCTAAACTTCATTTAACACCTGCTTTCTCTGTTTCGTTCAGTTATTTTTGTTTTCTCACTACCAATCTGAAGGCAGAGAACATGATGTGGATTAAAAAAGTATATTTCCCTTATTTTGGTTTTCTCACCACCATACTGAAGGCAGAAAACATGGTGTGGTTAAAAAGAGTATAAACTTTAGAGGCATTTAGTACTAGAGTCAAATCCTGGCCACTCAATTTCTTAGCATTATGACTTGGGCCAGTAGTAACTTAGAGTTATAGTATCTCAATTATGTTCTGTGTAAAGTGAATATTGTAACCGTCCAATGGGTTCACCTTAACCACTGCCTAGAGAAAGCCAATTTATCAAGACAAGTGAATTGAGATAGAGAAAGAGTAATTCATGCATAGCCAGCTGTGCGGGAGATGTGAGTTTTATTATTAATCAAATCATTCTCCCTAGGCATTCAATAATTAGAATTTTTAAGCATAATTTGGTGGGTGGGGGAAGGCCAGCCAGTCGAGAGTGCTAATTGGTTGGGTTGAAGATGAAATCATAGGAAGTTGAAGTTGTCTTCTTGTGCTGTGTCAGTTCCTGGGTTGGCAGCCACAAGATCAGATGGGCCCGTTTATAGATCTGGGTGGTGCCAGCTTATCCATCAAGTGCAGGGTCTGCAAAATATCTCAAGCACCGATCTTAGGAGCAGTTTAGGGGGCTTCAGAATCTTGTAGTGCTCAGTTGCATGACTCCTAAACCATAATTTCTAATCTTGCGGTTACAGAAAGTCCTACAAAGGCAGCCTAGTCCCAGGCAGGAAGGGGGTTTGTTTGGGAAAGGGCTGGCACAGTCTTTGTTTTAAACTACAAACTATAAGCTAAGTTCCTCCCAAAGTTAGTTCTGCATACACCCAGAAATGAACAAGGACAACTTGGAGGTTAGAAGCAAGATGGAGTTGATTGGGTTCGATCTCTTTCACTGTCTCAGTTAATTTTGCACTGGCAGTTTCAATATAATACCAAATTTACTTGAATTTTCTGAAAAATAAATGTGATGCCTATTCACAGTGCTTAGCATAATGACAGATACACAGCACACACTCTGAAATTATTAGTTACCTTTACTTTTACTTAGGAGAGTAGTGAATATACATACTAAGTAAAACCTCAGCGAATCCTTGCTGACTGGTTAATAGGTACAAGTGAATTTTTGTTCATTGTAGGCTAAATACTATTATTTTTATTTGTGTTAAACATATTTTATTATAACTTCTAATATCATCACAATTTTTTCATGTCAAATTATGTGGTCTCAATAGGAGTAAATGTAAATCACCAATAACTTAATATCCAATTAATATTTTGGGGAAAAGACATTGCTGTTAATGCAAAATATCAAATAAAAAACAGGCATAGATAACCAGCATCTTTTCAAACACTTGAAACTTTAAGAGGCTGGGTGCAGTGGTTCATGCCTGTAATCCCAGCACTTCAAGAAGCCGAGGCAGGCATGTCACGAGGACAGGAGATAGAGATCATCCTGGCTAACAGAGTGAAACCCCAGCTCTAATAAAAATACAAAAAATTAGCCAGGCGTGGTGGCACATGCCTGTAATCCCAGCTACTTGGGAGGCTGAGGCAGGAGAATCGCTTGAACCTGGGAGGCGGCGGTTGCAGTGAGCAGAGATGGTGCCACTGCACTCTAGCCTGGGCAACAACAGAGTGAGACTCCATCTCAAAACAACAACAACAACAACAACAACAACAACAACAACAACAAAACTTTAAGGAATAATGCATTTAGGGTCACAATAGCTAACAATTGTTTATACATTCTTTCTTCAAGTAAATTGTTTCCTTGTCATCATTAAATTTCTCAGCTAACATCAAAAATGCATAAAAACCTAGATGTGAAAATTAGACAATGTATTTGTCTTAATTATACTAAGAAGAGCAACTAAAAGAAAAGAAGATTAAATCATTCACTTAGAATCTGATAACTTAAATCACCTACCATTTATGGGAAGGCAAAAGAAACGAAATGAGTATAATCTTTGTATTTACTGCAACCTAATTTTTAAGTGTAAATTGATAGCTCAAATGCCAAAACAGCAAAAAGCATATAAACACAGGAAAACAGAGATTAGCATATTTTCATTTCCCTTCCATTTCCTTTCTTGTTTAGTGGACTGTAAGCTCATTATACCTTATTTGCCTAAAATGGCTTCTGTAGCATCTAGGCAAATGTTGACACCTACAGAGCTAAAAAAAGGTTTTAGCCTTGACTGCTGCATATCCTCTATATCATTTGTCTCTGTTTATCATTCAGGCCTGAGTAATGCAATCCAGCAGAGAAACTGTGCTGTGCGTCACGTGAGGTAAGAACTTGTGTCACCGTGGTGTGTTATTCTGTTTGTCACCACGTCTTTGGAACTGACATAGATGAGTAAGAATACTTATGTATGCATATAGGATTGAGATACTTACATGGCCACTTTTTTTTACATATGTCTTAGCCACTTTGTAATTTTTAATATTTGGGATGCATTCTGTCTACATCATAATTAATTTTAAAACTCAGTGTTTTAAAAATTGTACTATTTCTTATTTTATCAATTATTTAACTGTATCTAAATTATCAAAGACAGGGTACATGGACTGTTGTCTGAGAATCTTTTTCCCATTAAAAGCTTTTTTTCCTTTCACATTTTGCATTCTGAATTACTAAATAATGCTAAATAATGCAAAATAATTAAATTATAAAAAACAGGCATGGAAAACCAGCATCTTTTCAAACACCTAAAACTTTTAAGAACAATGGGTTTAGGGTCATTAATAGCTAAGAATTGTCTATACATTCTTTCTTTAAGCAAATATTCTCCTTTTGCCTGTAATCATTAAATTTCTCAACTAATGTCAAAATGCATAAAATCCCAGATACAAAAATTAAACAATGTATCTATCTTAATTATACTAAGAAGAGCAACTGAAAGAAGAAAAAGATTAAATAATTCACTGACAGTACACTAAAATTACTGGCATCATTAAGACACAAAAGCTCCAAAACAAACTAGTCAAGACCAAATCCACAGTTGCTGTGGAAATGGCAATTTTGTTTTATTGTTAATAGGGTAAGAATATACTGTGGGTTTGCATGTGTGTTTAAACTGTATATTAAGAATGCTACTTATGTTGATATCCTAAAATTTAAAAGATTTCTCAGCTGTCGATATGCCCTCTCTCACTAATATTTATACAATTTAATATATCAATAAACATGCTTAAACCACATTAGATGGAGATCTGTCTATACCAGTATAGAAAAAAAATTCTAAATGTATTTGCCTTGCCATCCTTGACTTGGATTAATGGATCAAGACTCCTGGGTTCGAATTCTAGTTCTACCCTTACTATGTGACATTGTACAAGCTACTAATGTCTCTTTCTTTCTCACCTATAAATTAGGCATAATAGAAATAAGCACATCATAAAGTTTATGTGAAAATTAAATGAGTTAATATATTTGAGATGGTATAGTAGAAGCTGTCACATAGTAAACGCTCAATACTTATTGGCCATTATTATCATATATTTATTACTTCTTCCAATAATAGGTATTTCTCTTAGCTCACAGTAACTGCCTCCCTTTTGATTTCTAGAGGCAGAACAATTACTCTACAGACCTACATAATGTGCAATTTTATATGATATGTTTCTAATCTAATTTATTATAGAAAAAATTATAATTAAGTATTCAATATCCAATAGCCAAGAGGTAAGCACTGTATATATACATATATCAGATATATTTTCATTTAATCCACTAAGATAGGTGCCATTCATTATATCCTCCCCTCTATGGAGAAAATGAAAGCACACAGAAAAAAATAACATTTCATCTAAATTCTTATAGTAAGTATATATGGAAGTTGGGACATAAACTGGATCTATCTAAGGCCAACCTCTGTCCTCTTAACTACTCACACTATACTACCTACCAGCCAAGCAGTATTCCAATAAGAAGATATGGCAAATAATTAATCCACAGAAATTCATCTTTTTTAAATGCTACAGCTACTTGTTCTTTGCGTAACTTATTCTGTATATTCTCTCTTACATAACCATGAAGACTGGAGAGTCACACTTGATATGTATTTGTAGAATTAAATTTATTTACGTTAAATGCCATAGTACCCTTAATTTTTTTCACAAAGTTTTTGATTTACAACTCTTTAATTACTTTTATGACTTTCTTGACCCTGTCTTATTTCTCTTAATCTTTTTGTAAGGTGTGAAAACCAAAACTAGATATGGCAAAGGTATGACTAATGCAAATTCTAATAGACGTTTCTATTTTGGGGGAAAAATCACGTTATTATATCTCAACTCAATTTTCCCTTTTATTGTGGAAAAGCTTCGCTTTCCTTTAACATAGAAAAAATATTTTACATTTGCCATCTTACCTACATTTATCCTAATTTGAAGGCAGACAGTTTCTAAGGTTCAGGATAAAGTTTAATATCTAGGTAAGCTTTTCACAAAATAGGTTGGGCACACTTGTCCCTTGAGTTATCTCTTAGAAATGGGTTTTCTGCACAAATAAGTTAAACTAACTATAGCTTCATCTTGGAAGTTTTCAATGTAAATTTAAAAATAAGCACTTATTTTTGCTTGATCTAGCATTTCCCATTTAATTGTCATAGAGCCTTTTTTTTCTCATAAAACCTATGAGCATCCACTGCTCTTTATTAGAGGACCCAACTAATTATTTACCTCATCTATTCTTTCCTGCTTCCTACCCTGCTGACATTGCTAATTCTGGGGGAAAAAAAAGGTCTTAGAACAAGAAAAGGATATTCAATTACTAGACATTAAATAGAGTTTAATTTGTGATCATATTTATGATAGCCAACAGAGAATGGGGATTTAAGATCACAGGAGAAGATGATTTTATAGAAAAGTTATGGGAAGCAGTTTCTAAGTTAGTATTGTTCAATCTTGATTCAGTCACCTAGCACAGGAATTGGTTCTAGGCTTCGTTAAGTTTCATTCTTTTAAGATGTGAGACATAGTGTTAAACCTGACTAAGCATATTTTATTAGTTATGTGGCACTAAATTTGATTCTTGAGGTAAATAAAAAATTAATATTTGGGAAGATATGCTTTTATAACTATATAGTGACCTATCTGCACACAAATAAGTAATGCATGAAAGGAAGTGATGAACAGTGCAAATAGAGTGCTGAGAGTATTTAAGGAGGAAGGTAATGCTTTTGATATTTAATGGAAGAAGAGCTACTTCAATTAGATTATAAAGGATGAGTAGAATTTAGAAACACTAATTATTTAAAGTTTAGGTTCAGTAGTTGAGAGGCATTTCAGCTACTAAGGGGGAAATATAGGCAGGCAAAGAAACATGGTATTAACAGAAACATCCAAGGAATAATGCATTAATCAATTATTCATAGAGCTGATATGAAGGTTAACATAGATAATAAAGAAGACTTCTGCTTTAGGTAATAGTATATAATTTAAGCCAACGATCCAATTCAGATAAAACAAATTGGCAAAAAAAAAAAAAAAAAAAAAAAAAATTTAATTGTATGGATTATTCTGTTGACCTTCTCTTTCTGGTCTGGCGTGCAAGGAGCCAGACAAAAAGCTAAACAAACTGAAAATTTAGAAGAGCTAAACAACTCTTGTTAAATCTATTAGAGCATTTAAGTCATAGGGCAAACTGCTGCCCCAAAATTGGAGGGGCAGGAATATACAAAGAATCATAGCCACCAGACCAGAAGCCCAAAACTAAAAGCCTGCTGCTGGGGCCAGTATCAGAGAAATATACTAAATATACAGTAGTTGATGAATTGCTGCAAGCTCAACATGGATAGCTTGGAAATAAAATACTTTACAAAATTTTATATTCAGGAGCTCCTCCAGGTTCTCAGGGTGAAATCAATGGAAAACTCCCTTGTGCTTCTGGCAGGAGGGCAGGAAAAGTAACCATTCTGAAATATGCCAGAGCATTCTGTTCTCTGTAACAAAAGTCTGCCCTCAAGGGAAACAATTGTGCCAAAATGTTCAGTACCTTGGGTTTTACCGGAGCCTAATCAGCGTGGGAGAAGATTAGCACCCAACTCTAGCACTCTTTAGCCTACTGAGACATCTTGGAAAAGGAAAACTATAGAGACAGTAAAAAGATCATGATTTTGAGATGATTGGCGGAAAAGAATGAATAGGTAGAGCATAGGGAATTCTAGGCAATGAAACTTTTGTATGATACTATAATGATGGATACATGTCATTTTACATTTGTTAAAATCATCCATAGAATGAAGAATGCAAAAGTAAACCCTAATGTAGACTATAACCTTTAGTTAAGAATAATGTATTAATATTGATTCATCAGTTGTAATTAACTTACAATACCAATGCAAGAAGTTAATAATATGGGAAACTGTGTGCAGTGTGCAGTGCGTGTGCGCACACGCGTGTGTGTATGTGAAGGTGGGGAGGTAGCATATGTGAACTCTCAGTACATTCCCCTCAGTGTTTCTAGAAACTGAAAACTGCCCTTTAAAAAGTCTGTTAAAAATATGTGATTGAAGACATAGAAATCTAATAAGATGGTGAAAAAATATCTAAAAACTCAGGAAATGTTATGGTCCCAAGAAAATAAGAACCATCATTTCCTCTGGGGTATTTCAGGGGAAGAGTTGATGAGATGAGAGACTGAATGTAGGCTTGATTAACTTGGAAGGTAGAGAGACAGAAATGAACCAGATAAAAATCATGAAACATATAAATAAATAAGTAATTTCATACCAAAGTATAATGATTTCTTAGATACAGCTAAAGTAAGAATTAGTAAATTGAACTATACATCAAAAGAAAAGTTCCAGAATAGAGCATAAAGAGAAAACATGTAAATTTTATTACGAGAGAGTATAAATATAAAGGTACAGTGAGAAGGTCTAACTTATGTATAAATGGATTTAGAAGGCAAAAATGTAAGAATGGGGCTAGAAAAAATATTGTAAGGAATAATATCTGAGAACTTTCCAAAATGGATGAAAAAACACTGACACAGATCAATAATCCTATGAAGACTAAGCAGAAAAAAAAGTAAAAGAAAACACCACCTAGGCATGACATAGAAAACCGCTGAAAAGAAAAAGGACCAGGCAAGAAAAATCTCTCAAAAAAAATTGCTAAATAATGTCCACATTTGATGAATTATACTAGATTTCATAATCAAGACATTCAGAAAATAAATATGAAGAATATCACACTAGTTGCAGTATAGCCAAACTGGCAGAAAACAAAGATAGAGAAAAGTTTCACAGCAGTAAAAGAAAGATTACCCATCAAATATAATATACTCAGGAATACATTTAGCAAAAGTGAAACCTGTACGTTGAAAACATCGAGACATTGTTGAAAAAAGTTAAAGGAGATGTAAATATATGGCAAAATATATAATGTTTATGGATTGGAATACTTAATATTGTTAAAACATGAATTATTTTAGATTGATCTATAGATTCAATGCAAGTGCTGGAATTCCAGCAGACTTTTTTTTTTAGAAATAATCAAGACGATTCAAAGTTGATGTGAAAATGCAAAAATTTGGAGTATTCAAAGCAATCTTGAATTAAAAAAATAAACTTACAGGATTTTAAATTTTACTATAATGCTACAGTAAATATCACAGAATGATATTGGCATAAACGTAGACAAATTAGTAGAAGAGAATAGAGAACTCAGAAATAATCCTTCAAATATATAGTCAACCAATTCTCAAGAAAGTTGCAAAGCAATCCAATGAGAAAAGGAAAATCTATTTAACAAAATATGCTGAAACAACTAGAGATTTTAATAAAAAATAAACTAACTGCAGTTGCACTATACACAAAATTTAAATGAGTTGGAGACCTAAGCATTAAAGTTAAATATTTATGCTTTTAAAAAAGAGAAAACAGTATCATTGCAACTTGGAAGTGTGCAAAGGTATTTTAGACAGGACACAAAAAAGTAAAACCATAAAAGAAAAAATAAAAGCTAAATTAGTTTTCACATTTTAAAAACTCTGCTTATCAAAAGATACCATTAAGAAAATGAATAAGCACTCATAGTTGGAAGAAAATATTTTACAAACATAAGTTTGAAATATACATATGGAATCTATATCTAGAAATATAATTTTTATCTATATGAATATATATTTTTTCATATGTATATGAAAAAGTCTATAATTCAGCAATAAAAAGACAAAGACAAATTTTTTTAATGGGCAAAAGAATAGAATGATCACTTCACAAAAGGAGATATACAAATGGCCAATAAGGTCATGAAATGATTTCAACATCATTGGTGATTAGGACGATAACATTTACCAGAATTTCTAAAGTAAACAAACAAGTTTGTGATAATAATACTAAATATTGACAAAGATGCAGAGTAATCAGAACACTGTTTAATTGTTCATGGAGTGTAAAACACTTTGAAAATGTTCTGACAGTTTTTTTAAATCTAAAATTTATATGTCCTATAATGTAACAATTTTCCTTATAGGTTTTTACCCATGAGATAGAGAAGCATATGTTCACTAAATATTTTTCTAAGAATGCTCATGGTAGCTTGATATATCACAGTGGCCAAAAACTAGAAACAGCCTAGGTGCTCATGAATAGGAGAACAGAGAAACAAACTACTATATATCCATACAATTAAATACTAACCAGCAATAAAAAGAATGAAGCAAAAGTAGTCACAACAATATGGATGAATCTTTAAAATATACTAATGAAAGAAACTTTATCCCAAAATGTATATACTGTATTATTTTATTCATATGAATTTGGCCACATTAATCTGTATATGCATATGTCAAAACTTACTCAACTGGGCTGGGCATGATGGTGCACACTTGTAGTCCTAGCTACTCAGGAGGCTGAGGCAGGATAATTACTTGAGCCTAGGAGTTTCAGACAAGCCCAGGTAATAAAGTAAGACCTCTACCTCAAAAAAAATTTATTCAATGGTAATCAAGATTGTACACCTCACTCTGATATGGTTTGGATCTGTGTCCTCACCTAAATCTTATGTTCAATTTTAATCCCCAGTGTTGGAAGTGGAGTTTGGTGGGAGGTCATTGGATCATGGGGGAGATTTCTCATGGTTTAACACTATCCCCCTTGGTGTTTTTCATGGTGATAGTGAGTTATCATGAGATTTGGTTGTTTTAAAGGTGTGTAACACCTCCTCCTTCTCTCTCTTGGTCCTGCTTCTGCCATGTAAGACCCTTGCTCCCACTTTGCCTTCCACTATGATTGTAAGTTTCCTGAGGCCTTCCCAGAAGCCAAGCAGATGCTAGAATCATGCTTCCCATACAGCCTGTGGAACTGTGGGCCAGTTAAGCCTCTTCTCTTTATAAATTGCCCAGTCTCAGGTATTTCTTTATAGCAATACAAGAATGGACTAACACACACTCTATGTAAATTTATCTCAAAAATCAAAATATAAAACCCATAAACTATTGAATTTATTCTAATGATATGAATATTGGAGTGTTTAGGAATGTGTATTATCTGTAACTTATTTTTTCTTTGTAATGCTTCAAAGAAATAAATTAGTAGATAACTAGACAGGTAGGTAGATACATCAGACTGTTAACATCACTCTGAAGGGATGCACAGTTATTATGATGGGCCCCAGAGGAGCCCTGAAGAGTGACTTCAATCATATCGATGTTCATAACACATATCTGTATTTAAAAATGAATTAATTAGCAAATTAAATAAATTTAAAAAATTATATCAAGGTAGAACTCCATCTGCTTAGAAGGAAAAGTAAGAGGCTCCAGTTTGACAAATAATGGCGAAATAACTAGCTGCCATTTCCATTGTCTTTAGGCATGTATAGAACATAATCAAGGGTATTACACAGCTTTTGTAGTAAGACGGGTTTTCTGTATGCTCACTTATTTAGCAACATCCTTATTAAGGAGAATGGATCTCATTTAAATACAAAATTTATTAAGTAAAAAATATATCTGTGGGTTCAGATGAGGCTAGGTGTTACTCGTTCAGTACCTCAAGCCCAGAAAGAGGAGGTAATCCTAGAAAGAAATGACATGAAACTTGTATCAAATTCAGTTGCTTTGGTTCAGTAAGACAACAGTTAAAAACAAAAGTAGGTCTATGACTGTACCATCTTGAATGCACCTGATCTCATCTGAAAAAAAAAAAAAAAAAAAAGTTCAACAGGCTGATAAAAGGATCTACGAGTTGTTCAGCTGCAGAAACAATGAGAAGCTGGTTGAGTACATACGGACATAAAGATGGGAACAATAGACACTGGGGACTAATACAAGGGAGAGCATCATGGCAAGTGTAGAGATACTAACTATTGGGTACCTATCTGAGAGATGCTATAAATTCAAATTTGAGCTCTTCCACTTTCTAGCCATGCAGTTTGGGACAAATTAGCTTGATTTCATTTAGCTTTAATTTCCCGTTTGGACAAAGAGCATTATAATTATTCTTGCTATAATTTAAGGTTTAAGTGAGTTAGTTCATGTAAAAGTGAGAAAAATAGCTCTGGCACAGAGTAAGTGTTAAATAAATATTAGGCATTAATGTCATTATTATCTTCACCAACATTAAATCATTGAAAGTAAAATGAAGGAAAAGGAGAAACTAAGTTTGACTAAATAGATGGAAATTTAGCCAGGCGCGGTGGCTCACGCCTGTAATCCCAGCACTTTGGGAGGCCGAGGTGAGTGGATCATGAGGTCAGGATATCGAGACCATCCTGACTAACACGGTGAAACCCCATCTCTACTAAACAAAATACAAAATATTAGCCGGGCGTAGTGTCCGGCGCCTATAGTCCCACCTACTCAGGAGGCTGACGCAGGAGAATGGCGTGAACCCGGGAGGCGGAGCTTGCAGTGAGCCTAGATCGCGCCACTGTTGTAAACCAAAAAAGGATCTAAGACAGGTCTCAAATTCAGAAGTTTATTTTGCCACGCCTAAGTACATGTCCAGGAGAAAAGCATACAGAATCACAGATCAATCTGTGGTCTGTGCCTTTCTTCAAATATGAATTTAAGGGATTCAATATTTAAAGAAGAAAAGTGGTCTAGATGGGAAAAGAGGGAGGGTATGGTGCATGTTGCAAGAGAAAAGGAGCAGATAGGGGAATAGTCAATTATGTATTTGTTTCATGCTCAGCAAATTGGTACTTTACGTAAGATCAGCTGAACATAGAGTAGCTACCTATGGAGATATTAAATCCTTTGTTCGTAGCTATCTGCTTAGCAACAAAAGAAAACACGGCTTTTTTGCATGACTCAACTTTAAGCTTAATTTTTCCTTTTGGCGTAGTGAATTAGGGTCCCAAGTTTTTATTTTTGTTTTACATGTCTCCTCTTTTTTCTTTTTAAAAATCTTTAGGAGAAAGCAGTTTAGAAGAAAACAAGTCTCTGGTCTTAGGTTTTTTTCTGATGTTTTGCTGATAGAACAGTTTATTCCTAGAGGGATAGGTCCCATGTTATTAGGCAAACTCATTTTTAGCAAGTTGTGAAGACTCATGTCTCATGAAGAAAACAAGTAGGAGGAGTAAGAGAGAAAGAAAACAAAGCAAAAGATGGAAAATAAAAAGCAAAAAGGTAACACAATCCTGGAAAACTGATAGAAGCCATATTATTCTGAAGTCCATAAATCAGTAAGCAGGTATGAAAATGTTTCATATATATGAATAAGTTGTTATTTTCCTTGAAAGTTTAAGTCATCTTTTATCCGTTTGCAGAAATTTAAGAAAAGCATAGCTTAATTTTTAGTGTTTTCAAATCAGGAAAAATGGCAATAGAAGAAAAAATAATCATTATTTTGGAGACTTGCAGCCGGAACAATTTTAGGATTCAGTCCAAATTGTAGAAAATAATAAAAACTGAAAAACACTGGACAAGGCAAGAATCTAATAACAAGTACAGTATAGTTTATTTTGAAACACAATTTTATCTCTTTAATTCCCCGATTTTATTAAAGAATAAAAGATAGTAAGACCAATTAATTTGTAAAATAAATTGTTATCTTATTATATACTTGGCTTGATTATTTGCATAAATTGCAGGAGAAATAATTATTTGCCATATAAGATCTCTCTTTTAATTGGCTTTCCTGGAAACTTTTCCATAAGGAATCTAAGATTAAGAGTTTTTTAAAAGCCTCAAGCCCAGCCAAAAATTTATTTATGTCTGCATATACCTGTAGGAATTGAGTGAATTCCTCTCTTTTTAAGGTCCTGATAAAACTTGGGGTTGCTAGGCCTGCCAGAAATTGGCATTCTTTGCATACCACAGGTAAGGACCCTATAAAAGACAAAGTATGAGACCAGTTTTCCCAGGGGCCTTTTATCAGCTCTCTAAGTCAGCCTCACGTTCTCAAGGTTATATGAAAATATGTCATTCCAGTCAAAGCATTGGTAAAATAACCAGTGTCTTCAATTATGTACTGTTGTAAAAGGAAACAGTTTCTCATTGAATTTATGAAAATAACTATATTGACATAGATCAAGAATATTCACAAGTAGTTTCTAAATATTAGAGAAATTATGTAGAAATAAATCGTGTTTTAAATTCTGCTCACTAGAGAATACTCAATTGTTAAAAGCTATAAATGCTTAAAATAAGAGAAAGTTTTCTTGACTCTGAAATACAAAACAAAAAGAATCAGCAAAAGTTTTATTTTTGGCCGGGCGCAGTGGCTCACACCCGTAATTGCAGCACTTTGGGAGGCTGAGGCAGGCGGATCACGAGGTTGGGAGATCGAGATCATCCTGGCTGATACGGTGAAACCCTGTCTCTACTAAGAAATACAAAATATTAGCCGGGCGTGGTGGTGGGCCTCTGTAATCCCAGCTACTCTGGAGGCTGAGGCAGGGGAATCATTTGAACCAAGGAGGCAGAGGTTGCAGTGAGCCGAGATCGTGCCACTGCACTCCAGCTTGGGCAACAGAGTGAGACTCCATCTCAAAAAAAAAAAAAAAAAAAATTATTTTTTAAGTCATAAAAGATTATTTTCATCTTCTGTTAGCTCAGTCCATGAATTTAACTTCTGTTCTTCTTAATATTGGTTCAACAATCCTCATGAACATATCAGCTCTCCATGAGAGTTCTGGAAATTTTTCTCCATATTCCAATGGCACAATCTCTTAATTTATTAGGAGCCTATATTTAGATTATAGAATTCCTCTTAATTATATAGCTGATTATAAGTCATCCTATAAAAGGATCAAAGTGAAACAACAATTGTGATGACAGAAGTCTTAGAACAGTATGGTGAAAAATAAACTGATGGGAAATTTGGTTATTTCTGTGGCATCCCAAAATTTTACATTATAACCATAATTACTACTGATAATACATACTAAGATATATCAAAATTATAAGAATCCCATACAATTTTGGAAAACAAACAAATAACAGATTTATTTCAATGTGTTATTATTTAATCCAAATAATATAAATCTAATCCAAAGAAGGTTAAACACCGTTTTGTACTTGACAACACTGCCTGTATATTATTACACTAAATAAGCCAAATGTATCTCTTTGGGACTTCAGGGCACCTAATATGAACTAATTAATGAGGTCAAAACACTAAATTTAATATTTCATTTTGGAAATTTTGTCAAATATCAAAAGTTTAAATTACTTGATATCACAAAATAGTATCGCAGGTTATTGTAAAATCAGCCAGTGATCCCCAACATTTTTGTCACCAGGAACTGGTTTTGTGGAAGACAATTCTTCCATGAATGCAGGGGGCAGGGATGGTTTCAGAATGAAGCTGTTCCACTTCAGATCATCAGGCATTAGATTCTTATAAGGAGAGTGAACGTAGATCCCTTACATGCACAGTTCACATTAGGGTTCGTGCTCCTGTGAGAATGTAATGCCACCACTGATCTGATAGGAAGTGGAGCTCAGGGGGGAATGCTTGCTTGCCTGCCGCTCACCACCTCTGTGTAGCTTGGTTCCTAAAGGGCCAGGAACCTGTATTAGTGCATGGCTCAGGAGTTGGAGATCCCTAAAATAAGCCACTCATTTAGTTAAAGTATTAACCCAAAGACTTCAAAAGAAGAAGCAAAAGGCTTTATTTTTTGAGATAGGAGACTTATATTCCCAAATAATAAGCCCTAATAAACACATTATGAGGCCAATTAAATCTGTCTCTCAAATCTTATAAACAGATCTATAAAATTTTAATCATCTTGACCGTAAGATGTAATTTCTATAAACCTTTTATAGTCTTTCATAAAGTTTTTCAAGTTAAATAATGGGTGAATGCTCCAAGAAAACCTTGTAAATATGATACAGGGGCCCTGCTGCTGGTCTTGCATTAGTGTACCTGTGATAATGATTTTTAATTTATAGAGAAACTCTGAACGAATTACGTCTCTCAAAATCAACCCTTCAAATCTCACAGGCCCGTCTCTTTTGTAATAGCCCCTGGGCCTAGAGGGGTTGAATAGTTTTAATTTCTGACTCTGTGTCTTGCAAATGTAGTTTATTTTGATTATCATCCTTTCCTAAATCTGAAGATAACCATCTAATTGGTGTCAGTGTTTAAGATTTCACAGTACTTGGTATCCTTTCTAGACCCAGGAGTTAAAGTCCTGTAACTTAAGAGCACAAGGACTTCAAAAGCAATATGAAAGTTACATGGATGTAATAACCCTAATCTTTTGTAATCTCAGTTTTCCTAGGCAAATCAAAAAAAAATAGTAACAATGATATGGAAATTATTATAAAACATAAAATCTGTTTGTTAGATCAGTTATGAAAAAGGAAAAAGAAGGCCTTCTGCAGTGTGATTGCTCTTCCCTATGGGGAGTCCATTTAGAGTTCAAAACTAATGAAAATGGTGCTTGAATTAGTTAGACATAGAAAGAGTGTGTCCTGGGTCTTAAGTGAATGTTTCTCACTTCATGGAAGAATTGAAAGCCAAGAGCACAGAATGTTATACTGAAATAAAACATTTTCTTTAAACCTTTATGATAAAACCCACATCAGACCACAATCGCGTTAGAACCTGAGAAAAACAGGTTATACAGGCTGATGAAAAAGGTGAAGGAGAAAGCTGGAAACATTGAGATGCAGTAAAAGGTAAACTGTTAGGTTAAAAAAAAAATGAAATCTCTTGTGATTTTGTTGTTCTAATCAATTCTTTAGCTTATTAGTATATTTTTAATATCAAAGTCCAATCTCTAGAAGCAGTATTATAAATACTTACCTATTAATTATAGCCAACCTGATCAAATAAAGTTTATTTTTCCACAAATTCACTTTTTACAAACCTTATTATGACTTACACAAACCATTGACAAAAAGCTTGAATGTCCTGTTTTATCCTAAAATCCCTTTTTCTTAAATATTAGTCAATTTATTTTAGAACAAAAAAAATTTACCATACAAGATTTTTTCTCATATAATTTTCCTTTTAAACTTTCTTAATAAAAACACCTCTCTATATTTATAACTTTCTTTTCATCTCTTATTTACTGGTTCCTTTTACCTTGTTTTACAAATAGCCTTTGAATTAGAGAAAAATTGTTTCCTTATATAGAAAAGTATTTTTTTATTAAAGTTCTATAATTAAACAAAAATTAAAAATGTCTCAGATATTTAATAAGTATCTATTATTTAATTTAATTTTAGATTCTAAAGAATATGACAAGTTTATTTATAAGCACTTGTACCATTACATTGACCTAATTAACTAGTTTTTTAATAGTTTACCTCTATTACTTATGAAAACTGTGATAGTCATCATTTAAAGTTATATCCCTATTAGCCATTTTTATAGTCTATGAATTTCAGGTATTTACCTAAGTATAAAGTTTAAGTTTAAATAAATGTGTTCAGTGTTTTGTTTTGTTTTGTTTTTGCCTATAACACAGGATTTAGCTATTTTCACTAAACCAACAATATTAAATGTTTTATTTATAAAAAACTTACAAAGATAATTCTTTTTTGAGCTGCTTTTAAGTTTTTTAAGCCTCACACCAAAATCTTGACACCTTATAATATTTAGCAGGGATAAATATAAAACCATCTTGCTAATAAACCTAATGAATAATATATGTTGACAATTCAGAAAACATTTCTAATTTTATTTTACCAATAATTTTAAAGTCAGCTTATTTATTAAATATTTACTTAAGTCATGTGACCTTCAAATGCATTTGGGCTCATTTGCTGAATTTATGAGTACTTTTATTTTTAACCTAATTTGGTATCTTGTGGCCACAATACATAGCGAAACACATGTACATACACATAACGCACCTAAGCACACATACACACTCATACAAATAAAGATCTTATAGTTTTTACTTTGTAACTCTAGCCATGAAAAAACAATACAAACTTATCACTTTATAAAATAATGGTTGGATGTGAATGATGGTTTTTATCTCAACACCAGTAAAAAGGTCCTTTAAACTAGAAAAAAAAAATTACATTTTTCTAAGCAAAAACTACATCCTCATGTCTTTTGTAAAGTACAAAAACACATCTAACCTTCCTACTATTCTACTAATTTCCAGTGAAAAACCCTAGATTACTTAATTTAACATAACATGATTTTAAATGACTGAAGATAATTTTGAAACTAAATTTACCAAATTAATCCTACCAAAGATTACTAAAGTCATGTGAACAGAAATGCCTCTGAGCTAGCTTCTATTAATTTGACAAACACTTACTTTTAGACAATTAATTAGAGCTCTTTCATATAACTGGTAGTTTCATATTATTTCTACATAACACATATAAATATATGGCACATATAAACAGACCCAGACAGAGGCGGATCTGTCTTATACATTCAAGATTTTTCATTTACTTGTTTAAAAAATATTGCCTTCCCTACTTTAGACTATTAATTTCTTGATTATCTGTTTCACGTCCTAAATAATTGCTAACTAGATGTGACTCTAAATTTGCATTCCCAAAGACATGACTTAGGTGAAGCGAGGTAGAAAATGAACATCTCAAAGGCACAATCTAATTTTGAATTAGATTGAAACAAAGGAAATTTCCGTTATATAAACTTTAAGCTATTGCCTTCACTCTAGTTATATACTTCCTAGTGGTTTAGGTTCAGAGACAGAGATGCTGATATGGTTTGGCTGTGTCCACAGATCTCATCTTGAATTGTAGCTCCCATAATTACCATGTGCCAAGGGAGGGACCTGGTGGCAGGTAACTGAATCATGTGAGTGGGTCCTTTCTGTGCTAGTCTCATGATAGTCTCATGAGATCTGATGGTTTTATAAAGGGGTGTTTCCCTACACAATCTCTCTTGCCTGATGCCACGTAAGATGTGCCTTGCTTCCCCTTTGCCTTCTGCCATGATTGTGAGGCCTCCCCAGTCATATGGAACTATGAGTCAATTTAACCTCTTTCCTTTATAAATTACCCAGTCCCAGGTATGTCTTTATTAGCAGCTTGAGAACAGACAAATACAGATGCTCTTACAAAATGGAGATTTCCTTTAAAGTTGTAAATTTTCTCTATAAAGAGTTTTGTTAAAGTCGCTGAGTTTGATACTTGGTATTTTTAGTTTAGCTTGATTAGATTACTGGCTTTTGGGTGGAGCCCTTTAAGGAACAGGGCAAACAAAGCATGCACAATTTTCTTATCTAAATGTGCAAAGAAATGAGTAGCGCCCCTGTAGTAATGAATATTTCCTGTAACCTATCCCTAACCATCACTAACATTGTAGCTCCTGTCCAAAATTACACACACCAAGGTCAAATCCTCTCATAGTATAAGATAATCTCTGGTACCCACAAAAGCCAAAGAGGTTAGGTAATGCAATACAAAAAAGCAGAGCTTTAGACCTAAGAAGAATCTGCCCATGACTCTTGAAATTCCACAGAGAAAGCAGAACACCCCAAAAGGGGATGAGTGGCACCTTTATCCTGAGTTCTTAAAGAGGTCGGTGTATTAGAAGCCATTAGAAGCTTTCTCTAATTTTTATTTTATTTATTTATTTATTTATTTATTTATTTATTTTCTTTTCTTGGTTGATACCAAAAGGGAAACTTATTTCAGAAGTTTATTTTTCCAAGGTTAAGGACATGCCCACAAGGGAAAAACACAGAATCACAGGACAAAAGGGAAAGGAGGAATAGAATGGAGTAAAAGTAAACAAAAAAACATTTCTTTAGGAAAGGAGTGAACAGAGAAACCAAGCATGCATTTGCTTTTTTTTTTTTTTTTTTTTTTTTTTGCAGCTGTGTGGAATTTTAGCCAATTCAGAAGCCTTGTTCCCCATAATTTGAAATTCTGATTTGGATTTCACCAAGTTGGGTAGAGTTGGTCAAATCTGATGGGAAAAAGACTGAAGCAACAATGACAACAACAAAAACAACAACAAAACACAGAATACAATTACGGAATGCTCTAGTGGTAAAGAGAAATTAAGATCAGCTAGCTGTCGATCTTAACTTTTAGTCATTAATGAGAATTTCCAAGTCAAAACCCCAATTCAGCTACTTACCTATGAATGGGGACCAGGCTCAAAACTGCTCTCAATCTTAGAAGCAGGAAGAAACTCAAACTTCTCTTCCTTTTTGGAAGCGAGCTGAAACTCCAGAAATTCTGTACAGCAAAGTAAACCTTAGCTCTCAACAAAATTTGGGAGATTAGGGATTCTCTGGAGAAGGGAGCTGCCACACCTCAGCAAATCATCCTATTGGATAGAGCAATAAAGATAGCCTAACCTGGTACCAAGCACTCATAGGAGATTTGTGAAATGTCAGGGCCATCTCCACTCAGTCCCTTCCATTGGTCACAAATTTGTAAACCAAAAAGTATCTCAGATAGCTCTTACTCAATTTAGAAGTTTATTTTTCCAAGGTTAAGGACATGCCCACAAGGAAAAAACACAGAATCACAGACGAATCTGTGGTCTGTGCCTTTCTCCAAAGATGAATCTGAGAGTTTCAATATTTAAAAGGGAAAAGTGGGCTGGAAGGCAAAGAGGGAGGGCATGGTAATCCACATGTTGTCAAGAGAAAATAAAGCAGGTAAGGGAAGAGTCAATTATGTATTTTTCTCATGCTCAGTAAATTGGCACTTTGCATAAGATAAGCTGAACACAGAGTAGCTACCTGTGGATATATTTAACCTTTTATCTGTAGCTATCTGCTTAGGAAAAAAGGAAAGACAGCTTCTCATACAACTCAACTTTCAGCCTACTTTTTTTTTGTTTTCCTTTTGGGCATGGTGGAGTATCAAGTTTTTATTTTCCTTTCACAAAGTCTTGTGCTTTATTTTATGACAATTAATGAAGAAAAAAATTCCCTGATGTTTGATAAAGCATAGTAGAGAAGACATTTTCCAGATCGTCCCAATAGGTATACAGACTATGGCCATGGGATTTTTGCAGTAGGGGAGAAAGAGATATGGTTCAACTTTGCATATAGCATGGGCAAGCGAGAATTAATAACCAAGGAGCAGGACAGGAGGTCAGTGTATGAAAAACTGCTTAAGAGGAGATATTGGGGACAAAGAAGATTCTAGTTAAACCAACCTAAGTGGATTCTTGCTGCAGATAGGCCAGAGTGACATCCATCACCTGTGAAATGGTAGATGAGGAATCATTCATCAGATGTAGAGGGTGAGCCAATATCAAGGGTGCAGGGTTTTTGTAAAAATTAGATTTTACCAGTAAATACACAGATGTGCTTAGGAGAAGATTCAGAATCTTGACTAAAGTTTGGTCAAGCAAAGAATCCTTGTCACAATGGAGCACTAAAAAATAATTAACAATAATGTAATTATTTTGAGATATTATAATTTTATAGATGAGAAACTTAAATGGAAAGGAATTAACTACCTTTTCTGGAATGACTTTAGGAAGTAAATGAGGAGCAGAAATTCAGCAGCTTCTGAAAGCTTAAAGTGGCAGTAGGATATAAAGTGGATGCAAAGGGAGAAGTCTATAAGCAGGAGGACAAATTAGGAGACACTTTCAGTATCCCACGGTAGTGGAAATAGAAAATTGGGGATGGATGAGAATCAACAGGATTTGAAAGAAGGTTTAGTGTGGCAGCAAGAGGGAAATCAGAGGAGTTCTTGCTATTTGGGACTGGAAGCCTGGGAAAATGGTGGAGCTATAAACAACAACAGAGATCACAGGAGTAGTAGCAGGTTTGCACTGGCGAGATAAAACATTTAGACAAAATGTAATTATGGGGTCAGTACATTAATCATCATAATAACAATGTGTATTAAATATTGCATTATGAGAAGCTATGCTTGACAAAGCAAGCTAGGTAGGTCTGCCATCAAAATCTCACAGTAGGAAGAAAGGAAGGTAAATGCTGCAGCTTGAAGCCCAGCAGGGTAGATAGCTGAGGTAAAGGATTGACTTGAGCATTTGGTGAGCTCCCTCATGGTGACGCCCTGGGCAGTTTAGAGGCGCTTTGAAATCAATGAGAAACAACAGGAAAGAGAAGAGTTCAGGCAGGATGGAAAGAAACCTGTTACAAATTTTGCATGTGATGTATCCTGTCAGAATTGCCTGAGCCTGGGCCAGGTTTTCAAGAGGCAGGGCTTGGTATAGGGTGGTAGAGACCTGGCTGCCAAGCTGCAAGGAGGGAGCTAAAAGCTTTGTGCAGGAACAAAGCTAGAATCAAGCTAAGCTGCAAGGCAGAGACCAGGTGCAAGGCAGTAAGAAAGCTAAATCACCTAGGCAAGAACAGGCAGATCGGAAACAGATGAAGTGAAAGCTGCAGCATGTGGAGACATTCCACGATGGTCTGGAGTCTCAGACTGTGTCTTTTTATAGGAAGCCTCAGGACTTAGCTATGGCTGATGAAGGAGTTTGTTACAGGAACTGTGCTTGTTCAGACACACCAAAAATGGGCAGAGAATTCCAGGGTGGCCAACAGACAAACAGATGAAGATGAGCAAAATAAAAGGAGTGTGACTCACGTCGTTCTCAAGCTAAACAGGAACCCAAAAGGCACCTTTGTAAATTATTTTCCTAACTTTTTTTTTTCTCTGACTGCTTTATAAATCCCTATTCTTTGTTTTGTTTTGTTTTCAAAGAAATTCTATCTTTTACAAATGACACTCTCCCACAGAGCTCTTTCTCCAAGATTTGAAAGCTGGCATATGGCTGTTTTGAAGAGGGAAGCTTGGGCCGCTTCTACCCATATCATGTGCATCTCGTAGATAACAGTGAACCCTCGACTCCCTGGCTGCCAATCTTTCATCTTTCATCTGTACCAAATTCACAATGATGAGGGAGAGAGAAAAGCAATTTAATTCTCAATGCTACTTCATATAGCTGCTGAAAAACATCCTTTCTGCTTTATACCAAGTAAGTAGTAATAACATAGGAACATTGAAAATTGTCAGTTGGAGGGTTAAAATGGTGAAAGGAAAGTTCTACAGAATAAATCTGTGTAATAAGGAAAAATATATACATGCTACAGTGGGTTTTCATCATGGATTCTAAAAACACCCACTTATCCTCTGCAAAGAACTTGTTACAGCTCATTTTCTATTTGTGTATGTAACTCCATCCCAAGATGAGCATCTGTCAAGCCAGGAAAGCACAACATTTATAATATTGTTTTCATTCTTGACTGAACACATAAAAAGCACAAAATCTAGTTAGAAGAATAGCGTATGTGTGTGGAGTTTGTCTCAAAGTCTTTGCCACCAACTCTCCCTTTCTTATTATTTACAGACTATTGATAGGTTTTTCTCAGAAGGATAGGAGAGAGAGAAAATGAATCATTGGTATTTCCTTTCAGGTGGCTCCAGGAATGGCATGGGAATGAAAGAAATTACCTAGCTTTATATAATCTTTACATTTTAATTTTTAAATGTCTCATTATCATCACATTAGAAGCTGCATTTTCAGTTTTCCTCAACCTGAGGTTTGGAATTCCAAAGCCTGGTTAGATAAATTTCTCAGCATCCCAGGCAAAGATCTCCTCTGTGGTGGTTTGGATTCCATTTGCTGAGGATGCTGCCAACTGGGCACTTCACCGTCTCTGGCTCTAGCTGTGAACTTTAACTCCATTACTAATCAGTTTCTTAATGCCAGGATTTGACCCACGTTGATTATGATCTCTGTATTTGGCTTTGAGATACGTATGCATATTCCTTTTCTAAGTCAGATTGTCCATCCTTATAATTCTCAAGAAAGATGTATTCTGAGACAATCTGATCATTTGGTTGAAAAAAGATGGGGAGAGGAGAGCAAAGAGAACTGGTAGCCTTCAGGAGCATTTCTGACTCCAGAACGGTAACTTGGGAGTCTGGTCAGTTATCACTTTCCCTCTGTGAGCATTCTTCCCCTGTACCTGACATTGTGGTGGACTTATCATAACAGCACTGTGGAGTACTGTTGTCAAAGAACATTAATTTATAGTCTAAAAAAGCTTGACCTTGGATCCCCACTCCATGACTTATTATCTGAGTGATCTTGAACACATTCTGTTATTTTTCTCTGCCTATTTCTTCATTTAAAACATAGAGATAAAATACCATCTTGGACAGATTCTTTTTGAAGATAAAATGTGTTAATGTATGTGAAGCACCTACTTGTGCTGCATTAAATAATCTGCCCTCAACACATTATATTTCTGATAGTAGTTATTGAATGATATTTTGTTATTGCACTAAATAATTATTGCCTAAGATCAGAAATGTTGGAAGGACAGCAAAATTTCAGGTGCAGGAATGATTCTGCTCCTCCTACCCGCTCAGCATGCACTTACAAAGTGTGGTATTTTTCTCACATGGATTTCCTATGGGGCTCCTCCAGGGTTCCATTTTATTTTCTTTTGCTATAACTCAGGGCCCTGAGGAAAGGATACCAGGAGAAAAAAGCATTACGCTCCCGCAGAGAAGCAGCTCAGAATCTCTCTCATCCTATTAGGATACATAAACCTGTTTCCTGATAGTGATACTCATGCGCTTTCCTGTGATGTGCCCCATACATTCTATATGCCATTCTGATTTTATCGAGGTAATTTAAAAAGAGTTGTATGTAATCCTCAAAGCACTTTTCAGAGCAATGCTTTCTGTAAACAGTCAGTTAAATTACCATTTCTTTTACTTCGTCACTTCATTTTGGGTGGGCTACTTTTTCCTAGAGCAGTGTTTCTCAGTGTTGGCTGCACATTAAAATCACTAGAGGAGATTTTTAAATGCCATGCCCTGACTGCAGCTCCCTACTCCCCACCTTTGAGGCCACCCTGCATATACCACAATCTCTGCAGATGAGGTTCAAGCATTGGTACATTGTAAAGTCACCTCAGGAGATTCTAATATGGAGACAGGGTAAAGAAACACGGATCACTGTCCTTTGGGAATCAATTGTTTTTAGTTTCATTTTGTTTTGTTTTCCCGCTGGGCTAAAAGTGAACCTAACTGACCAGATTAGCCTTACTGGTCAGTTTCATGAATAATCTAAAGGTGGTGATTGATGCTTTATTCGATCCCTAAGGGCATATGACAGGTGAAAAATAAGCATTTGAGATTTTTGTTTGTTTGTTTGTTTTGTTTTGAGACAGTCACCCTCTGTTGCCCAGGCTGGAGTGCAGTGATGCAATCTCAGCTCACTGCAACCTCTCCCTCCTGAGTTCAAGGGATTCTCACACCTCAGCTTCCCAAGTAGCTGGAACTACAGGCACATGTCACCACATCCGGCTAAGTTTTGCATTTTTAGTAGAGATGGAGTTTCGCCATGCTGACCAGACTGTCTCAAACTCCTGACCTCAAGTGATCCATCTGCCTCGGCCTCCCAACATGCTGGGATTACAAACGTGAGCCCACCACGTCACGCCTAAGTATTTGTTGAGTGCCTATATACCATGCTGGACTCATTTCCATCTTCCAGATCTCTCAAAGCTGAAGTTTTCCCACTCAGATCTTTCATCTCCTAAGACTTAAGATTTGTTTCATTTCCATTTGATGAACCAATTCATGCTAAAATAAGAAGACAGAACTCCATATATTTTAATTGATATTTTCTGAGTATTACACCCATTTTTTCCTTGCCATTATAGAGTCTAATCATGAGAATTTCATAGAAGTGTATGAGTAAAACTAACCAAAGTAAATAGAGGTTATGGGATACAAGAAAGCTTGTAGTAATTAGCAACAAACTTCTTCGGTATGGTGGGAAAAGCATGGAATTTGAAAGTCAAGGTTCAAGTCTGGTCTTTCACTGTTATAGGCACTGTTCTGTGCTCTGGATACAGTGACTAAGACTCAAGGTTTCTGGTGTAATGAAAGTTGCCAAACAAAGAGGAAGTAAATAACAATCCTCTCCCTATCCCCACTCCCAAAACACAAACAAAACATTTCATGGAGCAATGTATGAAGCCATGAAGTAACCAATGAGACCCTGGTAGGGAGACTGGAGAGTGAGGTAGCAGGGGATGGAGAGCTACTGAGAGTTGTCCGGGAAGGACTATCTAAGGAAGCAAGGTTTGGCTGAAATCCAAATGATGATATGAACCCAAACATACAACTATTTGATGGCAGAGATTTCCAAGCAAAGGGAAGACTAGTACAAAGACCTCAGGGCAACAATAAGCTTGAGGTGCTGAAGATACAGAAAAAAAGGCAACCACATCTGAAGGATATTGATGAAGTATGATTGATAAAGAATTTCAGCAATATCTTCCTCCAGATGCTAGATTCTCTACCTGATCTCATTTAAATGAGATATGCTAAATGTCACTCCATGAGGCCCAGACACAGAGAGGTTTACTCTGATCATCAACCTAAAGAACATTCAATTATGCACACACACACCCTCTTCCCTTCTAGTTGCTCTCTTCAACCAAGATGTAAGTTTCACATGAGCAGGTACATTGTGGATTCTTAGAGGCACAGGATAAGTGAATAATAAATATTTTTTGAGTGAATAAATAGATAAATGAGAAAGGCAGAAATCAGATTACATACAGATTTTAGCTCATGGTAAGGAATTTGGAAGTCCTTAAGTTGTACTGAGCAAGGGAGTGCTGTGGTCTAAAACATAATTTTAAAAGGTCACTTTGGTTTCTGTGTAGGAATATGAACTCCAGGGAGGGATAGAAGCCAAGAGAGAGGTAAGAGTTTCCCACTGTAGTCTAGAAGAACCTAATGATAGTCTGGGCAGTAGCATAGCCGATCTGAGGATAAAATTTAATGGATTATTTAGACATTGAAGTTTGAAAGGTCTAGTAGACTTGCAAAAGGAAAGGATGTGTAAATAGATGAAGGTTAGTGGAGATGTCAGGGTTTGAAGTATCAATTCAGACTGAATTATCTTATGGATGATATTTTAAAACTATCTCACTAGTGAGATCATCTGGAGAGAAAGTGTGAAATACTAAAGAGGGTCTAAGACCAATGCCTGGAGAGCTTCATCATCTGGAGTTAGGGCAAAGATAGAAGAGCCAGCTAGCCAAACTGAGAAAAAAAAAAAGAAAACCATAAAAAAGCCTTTGGGATTGGAGGACAATCAGAGGATCTGATATCATAAGAACCAAGAATAAAAAAATAAAATAAAGAAGGGCACCATCAGTTGTGTTAAACGTTTCTGGAGGAAGAAATGTGACAAGAATAAAGAACTGAAAAATAGTTTTGGCAAGATATTGATCTTGGGGCCATAATAAGAGCCATGCGAGTAAAACAGCCTGAATAAAGTATACAGAAGAGAATGAAGAGGTCAGTTTGCAGTTCAGACGTGCGCTCTTTGCCACTTACTAGCTGAATAAGCTTGGGAAAGATTTTGAGATTAGATTTCCTCTTTTCTGAACTGGGAGAAGCATATAGCAGGTGCTCTACTGACTCCACAGACTGAGGACATTTTTGTAAGACAGAAGTGTTCAAACAAGAATGACTCCATCTTGAATAGGGGCTTGGTGAAATGAAGCTGAGACCTACTAGGGTGCATTCCCAGGAGGCTAGGCATTCTTAGTCAACAAGATATTTACAGTTAAGGGAACAAGTTAATAATGTTTACTGAACAGACCTAGGACTTAACAGACTCAGGAAATATCAGATCCAGGAAATGTCCTGATGTCCTGATACCTTAGGAACAACCAGTCTCAGCAGCATGGTGAAACTTTGCTTCTACCAAAAATACAAAAATTAGCCGGGTGTAGTGGTCGACGCCTTTAATCCTAGCTACTCGGAAGGCTGAGGCAGGAGAATCGCTTGAACTTGGGAGGCAGAGGTTGCAGTGAGCTGGGATTGCACCATTGCACTCCAGCCTGGGTGACAGAGCGAGACTTTGTCTCTAAATAAATAAATAAATAAATAACGAAAAGCATGATTAGTTTAAGAAAATTTCACTTTAAATATAATAATATAGATTCTTGCAGAAGGCAGTAGTTACACAAAGATGAACAATCCTTTGTCTCAAGCCCTTATAGTAGAGCACATCTCCCCATGACTTTTTGCTTTGTTATCTTATATATGAACAATCATTGTACCTAAGGTGGAAGCGTTCCTCCTCTTGCTTTTGAGAACACCCTGCTCTGTCTATGGAATAGCTATTCTTTCATTCCTCTACTTTTTCTTCTTCTTCTTCTTTTTTTTTTTTTTTTTTTTTTTTTGAGACAAAGTCTTGCTCTGTTGACAGGATGGAGTGCAGGGGCGCGATCTCGCCTCACTGCAACCTCCGTCTCCCAGATTCTAGAGGATTCTCCTGCCTCAGGCTCCCAAGTAGCTGGAATTACAGGTACATGCCACCATGCCCCGCTAATTTTTGTATTTTTGGTAGAGATATGGGTTTCACCATGTTGGCCAGGATGGTCTTGATCTCCTGACCTCGTGATCTGCCCATCTCAGCCTCCCAAAGTGCTGGGATTACAGGTGTGAGCCACCGCACCCAACCATTCCTCTACTTTATTAATAAACTCACTTTCACTTTGTTCTGTGGGCTCGCCCTGAATTCTTTCTTGTGAGAGATCCAAGAACCCTCTCTTGGTGTCTTTATTGGGACCCTTTCCGATAATAAGATCACATGTGAAAGTTTATCTCCATAAGCTCGAATTGTATGAAAAGTATTTACTGTCGCTATTATTATGATTTTGTGGAGGATCACAATGACCTGTTATTCAGAACACATAATAAATTGAGACAAACCAGAGTAAAACAGTTATTACAGTTAATAGTTTATTTTGTGTTACAAAATCTCTTTTGTCACATTTTAATCTAATTAACCGAATGGTGCAGATATTGCTTTATATGTTTTTTCCTTTTTCCTTTCTTTCGTTTTCTCTCTTTCTTTCTTCCTTCTTTTCTTTTTTTCTCTATTTCCTTTCATTTTCTTTCTTTCTCTCTCCTTCCTTCCTTCCTTCTCTTTTTTTTTCTTTTGTAATCATTATTTTCCTAAGTCACAAGATGCACCTGAGATCATACTAATAGGATCCAATGAGTCCAGCTTCTGTGATCTCTAAGACATCAGCTGAGATGGAATGCTTCTGGGTCACAAGAAAGAAAGAAAATATGGTTGCCATCATCTCCACAACTTCTGGAGTGGTGAGCAGTAACATGATTACTAATAACAAAGTCCTGATTTATGGAAAATAGCCCCAATTTGTTTTCCCAAGAAGGTGAAAGGAACTTTCCAGAGCTGTGGTTCTCTATTTTGACCGCACATTGAAATCATCTGAGGAGTTTTAAAAAGACATCGATGCCTGGATTTCAGTCCAGGAGATTCTGATTTAAATAGTCTGGAATGCAACCTGGTCATTGGGATTCTTAAAAACTTCCAGCTGATTCTATTGTGCAGTCAAGGTTGAGAATCTCTGCAATGGGGGCAGAGAATTACATACACAACGCACCCTAATGAGGACATTCTCCTGTAAAGGTAATCCGATGAATCCTCAGGTGTTGCTCAGGCTTTTTCTTGCCTTGACTTTGTTGCCCTGCATTTGTCATTTCTTTTTGCAGAGCACTCAGTTCTGTTGCTCCTTAAAGGCAACAGCAAATGAAAAAGAATGATTACAAGAAGGATCGAGGCATAGCACTGATACAAAAAGAAAAGAAACAAATCTAAATTTAGCTTTTAATAAATGTGACCATTTCTTTAGCTGTGCAAGTAATAATAGCTCATGAGAGTTTGGACAAAACTCTACACTGATGGCTTTAACTTATTAATGTGAAAGTTATTTTCTTAAATTTCCCAGTGGTGATTTTTAACACCTCTTTCATTCACTTTACCAGAGGCTGCTTGTGTTTAATCCAAGGTTACAGTGCTTTCAACATTTAATTCAAAAAGGAAGTAAATTTATTTTATGTTATCTAATTATACTTTATTCACTAAACATGTGAAGATATGTCCACAACATCAGTTTCCACAAGTAATGAAACAGTTTTTCAACTTCAGTAGCGTTAAAGGTATTATAACTGTTTTTTTTTGTGTGTGTGTTTGATATTTCAGCTAATTTCATGTACCAAAAAAAAAGCAAAGCAATATGTTTTCAATTTATATTTCTATGCATCATTAGGTTACTTGCTTAAAATGTGAGTAAAGAGAACACTGAAGAGCATACAAACTCTCAAAATTTTGAACCACTTAAGAATGTGATAGCCTAAATGAGTAAAATGTCTAAATTTTAGATTGATTTAAGGAAATGCAGTCAGACATTTAAAATCATACAGCTGCAGGTGAAAATGAATAGATACGGTAATTCTAAATAATATTTTCAAGTGTGTTCTCTGTAGATACAGTCGTTACATAAGCAGCAGTGCATGTAATCCTCACATGAATCCTGTGAGGTAAGTGCACCCATTTAACAAATGAGGAAACTGAGGAACAGGACAGCTACTATGTCCAAGTTCCCACAGATACACAACCAGAATTCCTACATAGGTAGTCTGGCTATAAAGCTCATAACTTAACCATTTTTCCATTTTGTGCTAAACAGCACAGTGCAAGATTACCATCACCCACAGACTTACCCACTGAGGTTGACTCTATTCAAAATACATCAAAATATATCCTTTCAATCTTTTTTTTTTTTTTTTTTTTTTTTTTTTTGAGACAGAGTCTTGCTCTGTCACCCAGGCTGGAGTGCAGTGGCGCAATCTCAGCTCACTGCAAGCTCCGCCTCCCGGGTTTATACCCTTCTTCTGCCTCAGCCTCCTGAGTAGCTGGGACTACAGGCACCCACCACCATGCCCGGCTAATTTTTTGTATTTTTAGTAGAGATGGGTTTTCACCATGTTAGCCAGGATGATTTCGATCGCCTGACTTCGTGATCTACCCGCCTTGGCCTCCCAAAGTGCTGGGATTACAGGCGTGAACCACCAGGCAGGCCTGGCCAATACATTCCTATAAAATATAAAAGATTCAGATTCTCTGAGTCACAGATATTTTAATCTCATATATTTGGCTCCAGTTTTGAATAGTAAAATTGATGTGTCATGGTGGAATATTGGCTGCCAGCTCTAGGCTGAGTTCTTAATGATAGCAATATCTTGAAGTTGTCACCACATAAAACCTGGTCCTTTATTTTACAGGTATCAATATACAGTTGTGTTAGTGCACTCAGAGTTGATAAAGCTATCAGAGACAGATTTATTAAATTAAGTTTCAGAATGGCAATGTATTCATTGTATATTAAGGGCTATATTTACCTTTTCAAAAATTACAATATTCATGTTTCAGTTTAGGGAATTTTCACTTCTCTTTGGAAACTAAATCCAGTTTATGAGATTTCTTGTTGAACATGGATTCTGTACCAAGGAAATTGAATGCTACTTTCAAATATAAAGATTTTTTTAAAATATAAAATTTATTTATTGTAGAGAACTGAAATAGCCAAAAATATACCTTACAAAAAAGCTACCATTCGAAAGATAATTATACGGTATTTTTTCCTATGCCTGATAAAATAGGTAAAATCGTACATTTAAAAAATGTTCTAAGTTAATTTGTTCTTGATGATATAATTAAATATGCTCAGAAGAAATGATTTAAAACAGATTATATAATTTATATACTGTATCTAATTATATAACTATAGTTATGTATTATACTTATATAATTTGTTCTAATTAAAGAAGTAATATGAAAATTAGTACCTGCTTACTATAAAAATAGAAATTACAAAGAAATGTAAGGAATGTAAAAATTACTTAGAGCTCAAACACTACGATTCAGTCATGTTGATCATGTACCTGCTGTGTATTAGGCTCTGGGCAATCAAAAGTTCATGAGACACTCCAAGAGATGTCAGAAAAACAAATGGCCAATTAGCATATTGCAATAGCATGATGTGCTATCAAAATATAATCATAGTCTTCTTGGGGTTACAAAGGAGGGGAACTTAACTCTGAGAATGCTTTCTGATCCAGTAATATCCAAGCTGAGACTCAAAAGTAAAATAGAAACAAAAAGAGAAAAACTTTAACTTATTTAATATGCTTACTTGACAGGCACTTTGGGAAATAGTCTGGTAGTTCCTCAAAAGTTAAAATTTAGAGTTACCATATGACTGAGTAATTCGATTCCTCAGTATGTACCCAAGAGAAATAAAAACATATGTCAATGCCAAAACTTACACATGCGGGTTTATAGCAGTATTATTCATAATAGCCAGAGAGTAGAACACACCCAAATGTTCATTAGCAAATGAATGAATAAATTTTTAAATGTGGTATATCCATACAATAGAATATAATTTCCCTATACAAAGGAATTCCTTTTACATGAAATGTCCATAATTGGCAAGTCTACAGAGACATAAAGTAGATTAGTGTTTGCCTAGGTCTAGGTGGAGGGGAATCATTGGGGAATGAGGACTAAAATGTATGAGCTTTCTTTGTGGGGTAATGAAAATATACTCAAATTGATTCTGGTGATTATTAGAAAACTCTGTTAATAGTCTAAAAAACAATGAAGTGTACACTTTAAAAGAGTGAATTGTATGGTATTCAAATTATATCTTAATAAAAGTGTCACAGCAAGAAAACCAACTTAGGGTGAGGTACCTTTTTAAATGTACTTCGCCTTATATAGGATTTCCGTTTTCACAATCTTTCCAATCCTCAGAGAAATGCTATGAGACCTATTTTAAAAACTTGGATGGGTGAGATACTTTTCCAAGGTCCCTCATTTATAACTAATAGTTGGCAAAGCCAGGACTTAAATTTAGGGTTTTTATTTTACACAGAGCTTTTCTTTTCTGAATTATTTATGGGATCCAAAGTATACCATCATTTGATAAAAATAATATCGCGAAATGTGGTTTCACACATAATGATTTATATTGCCTCAGATATTTTATAAAAACAGCTGAGAACGTGAGATTATTGTTGTATTAACACTAGGCACATGAAGAATGTTAGAACAGCTTTCTAAGATGTCTGACTTGTGTTGGTATGACCAGATGGGGACTGGGAGGGGAGGCCTCCTCCTGGTCTGGGATTGAGAGTTAGTTTCACCCCTAAGAACAAACTTAGGCTGTTTGTCATTGAAGAAGAAGGGGTCAGGTGGCAAAGGAAAATTGCTTTTGAAACCCAGATGGTATATTCAGGTGAGGGTGAGATAAAAAGAAATCACCTATTGAAGAGAAAACTTTTGCAATGAAAAGAATCTTTTCTCTGCCACTTACTAGGTGGATGGCTTTAGGTGAGTCAGTTACCACCCTGAGCATCTACGCACTCTTGTAAAATTAGAATTAATTTCTTACCTCATTAGGTTGATATTAGGATTAGTTACCTAATGTGATTAAAATCTTCAGATAGGTGTCTTGTACATAAGAAGGGCTCAACAAGTGTTTGTTCACTATTGGTGAACTAAGGACTTCTTACACTTGAGGTGAATCATCACTTGGGATTTTCGCCCAATTCATTCTTGATTTATCCTAGATATTGGCAGCTTATTTTTGTTTCTATTATGTATTCTTTGACCCTTTCCTTGGAGTCTATAAATGCATTCGAATCTTTCCCATTAAGAAACAAACAAACAAAAACAAATGTTTTACCCTGCTTTTCTTTCTTGCTGTGACCTTATTTCTTTTCAAAGCCTGTTCCTCAAATTAATTATCTAGTCTCTCGCTTCTCATTTTTCAATACCAAGAACCCCCAACAGATAGCACCACTCCACTGAATTTACAAGAGCGTTGCTAACAACTACTCGCTTGCCAAATTTAATCTTTTTGCCTGGGTTTACTTCTTAGTTGATTTCTAGCAATAAAACTGCTTAGTATTCCATCAATCCTTCCCTTCTTCCTGCTTGACTCTCAAAAACCACTTTGTCCTCATCTCATTCCCCAGAACCAGCAGGCCCTCTCAGTTCTTTTTCCTGTCTTTACTTCTCTTACATGTCCACATTTACTAGACCACTACTTTTGGCTTTATCATATACAGTACTATGTTCAAACAACATTCTCTGGACTTTCTCTGGGGGAGGACAGTCAGCACATCATGTAGCTTCTGGAGCCTTATTCCAAACATACTTAATCAAAATCACCTGGAAAACATCAACTCCTTTTTGAAAACCTAGCTCATGGTTCACCTCTTCTTAAAACTCTCTTTAGACCCCTCTTTTCACTCTAGTACTATGCTGTCTATTCTGTGAAAATACTAAAATACAGTGGCCACTAGCCACATGTGGCTATTTAAATTTAATTTTAAGATAATTAAAATGAAATACAATTACAAAATGTTTTTCTCAGTTCAGTTTCACTAATCCCATTTCATGTACTCAATAGCCACATGAGGGCTAGCAGGTACCATATTGGATAGGTAGGTAGAGACAGAACATTTCCATCATTGCAGACATTTCTACTAGACAGTGCTAATTGTTTGAATTGACCAGCTCTTCATTTTCTTTTGTTTTTTTGTTTTTTCTGTTGTCAGTTTATACTTCTATTATAGTACACAGAACATTTTATGCTCTTTTATTTCATTGATTTATGAACACATATATATCCAGACTCTACTCTATCCTGAGTACCATGCTTAGTTTTGAAAAAACTAAGAAAGGAAAGGGCTGCTCAAGCACCTCAGGGTATTTTTGTCAAGTTGAACAAGGATTAGAATAAGATAAATTCTTAAATTATACCTTATTGAACAAATGAATAAATATACATCAACATGAATGTATCTTTCTGTTATTAATCCAAAAGTCAGTCCTTAAATTTATAGCTCTAAATTCAAAATGGAATTAGCTCTTAGTGATTTAAAGGTTGTGTGATTAATTTTCTCTATAGGAAATACATTTTTAAACATATTACTGATGAAAATACTTGCCCTTGACATTAGAAAGTAGGTCCACTAAAGATATTATATCTTTTGGTATGATAGGTGTGAGGTCTATTTAAATAATGTTATAGTTTGGCCAAAGCACTAATGCTTTTATATTAGAATTCTCAAATTTTAAATATCAATTAGAAATCAAAATTTGATCAAATCTAATTGGTTTCACTCTTCTAAAACCAGGATTAATCACGCTTCTTAATCATTCTTAATATAAAGTCATCCACGCCCACATTACCTGCTATGGTTTGAATGTCTGTCCTTTCAAAGCTCATGCTGAAATTTAGTTGCCAGTGTAATGTTATTAAGAGACAGGACCTTACAGAGGTAATTAACCATGAGGGCTCTGCCTTCATGAATGGATTACTGCCATTATCAAGAGATTGAGTTCCTTATCAAAATAGGAGTTTGGCCCCCTTTACTCTCTCTTGCATGCCTCTCTGCCATTCTAAACCTTCTTCCCTGGGATGATACAGCAAGAAGGCCCTTACTAGATGCTGTCACCTTGATCCTGGACTTCCCAGCCTCCAGAATTGGGAAAAATACATATCTGTTCATTATAAATTACCCTGTCTGTAGTATTCTGTAGTAGCAACACAAAACAGACTAAGTCAGTACTTAATTATTTTAAATCTCTGAATATAATATGGTGTCACATTTTCAAAGCTGTTATTTTAATTAGATCCCACAAATAAATCCACAAATAAAATATTTAAAAATTTATATTTTTTTAAATTATTATTTTCAGGGTTATATAACATGAAAAATGTATTATGTTAAGAGATAGTGGTTTACATAATCCTGTAAATCAGTAATCCTTAAAGTATGATTCCACACCAGCAGCATCAGCATCATCTAGGAATTTGTTTGACATGCAAATTATTAGGCCGCACCTTAGACTAACTGAATCAGAAACTCTGTGGTGGGGCCCAGCCATGTATGTTTAGCAAGCGCTTCAGGCTTGCATGCTAAAGTTTGAAAACCACTTCCATAAAAGAGTGCGCAGCAACTAATCAGATTGAGATGTTACAAATAAAAAGGTAAAAACACAATGACAAGTAAATAGGAGTACAGAATAATGCAGCCCATATTTCATATGTGCCAGACTGGAGTTTGAGATGTAAAAGCAATTCCCTCAAATTATAGATTAAATTCAGAGCACAGTTATATCAAAAAGATTGGGCACACACTCAGATTCATGGACCACATCAGAACAGCTTTATACAATAGACATTTCACAGCAGAGAGAAAATTCCAGAATTTATGTCATCAAGGGATATATACCTAAACAAATAATGTGCTTTACTACATTTAGTCTTAATCTAAAACAGGTCTGATTTCAATCCACGAGCTTACTGTTCCTTTTTGAAAACTTCCTTTTTAATATATTATTGATATCTTATAACATTTTTATCATTAAATGTTAATAAAAAGTGTTTGAAATTATTAGCATTAAGCAGTTACGTTATTTTCTTATTTATACTAATGGTAACTGATTACTTTTCTGGGTATTTTTTATTTATCCTCTGGATCAACTCTTCAAACTTCTTTATCTTGCTCTCTGCCCATAAAGGTTGACATGTATGGACTATATCAGCAAGGCTTTCCTACTGTAGCTATGATTAGGCATGGCCGATGGGAATTGTCCATTGAAAAGATCAGTAAGATGGCAGAAAGAATGCCAAGATATCATTTCCTGCCAACATCTCATGTGGCCACCCAGGCCAAGTTGCTTCCCTAGGCCAAAAGATATAATTCTTTCAAGGTGGTCCTTTCCGCATGACTCATTTCTTTTAGGTTCCAATAATTTACTCTCTTCTCTTGCTCCTTTAGGCCCAAGTGGGTTATCAGGGCTACCTATCCCACAGTATTGCACTATGTCATATGTTGTCTCTAAATTCTACATTTGCTTTTGTAAATATTATCTTTATTACAGTCTACTCAAGTTACGGAATGTTACCGTGGTACCTGATTCCTCCTGAAGCCTGGTTGATATACTTCCCTGATCACCGTAATTATGATTTTTAAATAACTACTGCAAGGAAATGAAGATATATTGCCTGTCTTTACTGGAAGTGATAAAGGGAAAAACATTGAAAATAATTTGTTGAGATATTTTCTGTTGTGTGTTGCAGATTAGGGAGGAAGATGTGAGACCTGCTCATGAAACCAAATTGAAGAAGAGACTGAAAAGAGAGAGTGGCTGATTACAGGAAAAATGCAGGCTAGTATGAGGATTCTTATAAAAGTGCTTATAAAAGTCAACAAAAGTTTTGTTTCATGCTTATAATGTGCCAAACATGGTGCTGTCATGGCATTGAGGGTATACTATAATGAATAATTCAGACATAATCTGTGCACTAAAGGGTGGAGGCAGTGTCTCTAGCAGAAGAAGAAACACATACAAAATCTGAAGGTGGGGGAGGAAAGCAGAAGTAATGAGAGGAATGAGACCCTATTTCAGCAATTAAAATAAATTTGATGTGCTGGATAAATTTGAAAAAGCACAAAGATACGAGAGGTAAGATACAAGGTTAGTTTTTATCAGTATTAACATTATTACTAACAGTAGAATGAGTACAGTAAGAACCAAGAGAAAGACTGATAAACAAGGGAAGAAAGGCATATTAGAATTTGCAATCAACAGTGCTATCTTTTTTTCAGCTTCAAATTTTGAAAGTTAAATTTTAAGAAGCCCACAGTTCCAGCAGATGAAAAGAGATACTGATTTAACTTGGAACATTCTTTCTTCTCCCTACTTTTAAAATATTATTTTGCACTCTAGAATTTTCTGGATATATTCTGATATCAGGTTTGATTTCCTGAGTAATAAACCAATTTTTAAGTAATATACAACTTGTTTGTATGTTTCATTTAGAAGAAACTATCAAAATAAGATTTCACAAGAGATAATAAAGTATAAAAGGGAAATTAATTTTTTCAAACTGAAGTAATATTTTAGTTAGAAAATATGAATGTATGATTGCTAATTCTTCAGACATACATAACTGCAAGTTCAAAATTCACCTTTTGGAAAATATTTGCAAATATAATTAAAATCATGCTTTAAGGAGAAAACATATTAATATATTTGTATAAAATATCTCTATGACAGTGTAAAAACCCTGCTGGAGTTAATACATGTCTCATTAAATATTCAAGTGAACAGGGCCCAAGAACATATATTTGATTTGGAATTAAGGAAACTTCCAAAAAATAATACAAATCATGATAGTAGTTGGGGGTCACACATGTGGTCTAGGCAGTCTCTAGGAACACTGTCTTTACATTGGATACCAGAGCTCAGAGTTCACTTTGCAGGCAGTCAGGGAAAAAACGTCACTATGAGGCAAGAAACTCATGAGCATGGGCTGGAATCCCGTAAGGGTAGACTAAAACTCTGGTCTGCTTTTGTTGCCTCTGATTTCAGTGCCTGTGTGTCTGCTGGGTATCCAGCGAAAGCTGGGGCCCTTAGTCATGGAGGTAAACACACACACCTAGCCCAGTAGGCAGAGAATCTGAATAAAAACTCTGGAGAACTCAGAGCAACCACAAGCCCAGTTCCTGCCTCCCTCTGTGAACCAACCAGTGAGACTCTCCTTTGTATCCTGCAACTAAAACTGACATTTAAATGGAATATACTTATTTAGGAAGGGAATTTTGGGAAATGCAGTTCAGCGTGGCAAGTTGACACATTTCAAAGCCATGGCATAATCCCATAGTTATGCAAAAAGCACCATGTAGTTACTCAAAGGATTTAAAGTTTTTGTTTTCACCTGAAATTGATTTGTGTGTATATGTTATGAGATATAAATCCTACTTTTTCCTTTGTGAACAACCAGTTCTTCCAGCCCCTTTATCACGATTTTTTTTTTTCATATGAGCTACTATTGCTGTCATATACCAAGTTACCAATTTTGATTATTTTCTTTCATCCAAATCTCACACTGTCTAAATTAGTTTAGATTTATAACAAATCTGGTAAGATATACAAAGGAAAATTTATATGGTTGATAGGATTTTGCTTTGTGTCCTCACCCAAATCTCATCTTGAATTGTAATCCCATAATCCTCATGCATTATGGGAAGGACCTGATGGGAGGTAATTGAATCATGGGGGCCGTTTTCCCCATGCTGTTCTCATGAAGTCTGATGGTTTTATAACTGTCTGGCATTTCCCCTGCTGGCATTCATTCTCTCTTCTGCCACCCTGTGAAGAGGTGCCTTCTGCCATGATTGTAAGTTTCCTGAGGGCTCCCTAGCCATGCAGAACTGTGAGTCAGTTCAACCTCTTTTCTCTATAAATTATCCAGTCTTGGGTATTTCTTCATAACAGTATGAGAATGGACTAATGCAATGATGGTGAAAATAAATGAACCCAGGTGAAAGGTAAGCAAAATTAATATTGAAAAATAAACACTGAACAAATTAGCATAAGATTTAGGAAAAAAAGGCAAGATAGAAATATACATATATACAATGATATATATGATGTTTAAAAACATGTAAAATTAGATATAGTTTAGTGATGTGTACCTATAGTAAAAATAAAAATTAAAACATTTAAATGATATGGGAAAAGAGTATAGCATTATGGGAGGGTCTTCAAATATATTGGCATTTTTTTCCCTAGTTGGGTGGTAGAGGTACAGAGATTATATTATGTTTTGTACCTTTTGTATATTTGGCCATATTTAAAAATATATCCCTTGTTTCAAAACAAATTCTGTGTTTCAGCATAGTCCCTATTAATGTTCTGCACTAAGGGATTTGGCATGGAAGAGCCTAAGGAGGAGACTAAGCAGCCCAGCAGGGATGCATGCAGACACTGTAGCCCTTTGAGAAATCACAGCAAGTACAATAGCTCTCTGACCATGAGGCGCAGGGTAATTTTTGGAGTACATGTGAAACTTTCCCTGGAAACCTCAGAAATGCTTGTAGTGTACATGTGAGTATTTGCAGAATATTGCACATCTCTGTCCAATTTAGACAGCAAGGAAATTCAGGTTATACCTAATTTATTTCATTTATTTACCCTCTGCTACTTAATAGCAGTCATAGAGGACTATAAAACTAGAACTTAACGTTCTGTTCATTTGTAGATGATGAAAGTGCTGATTGATAATGGATTAATAGATGGGTGAGTAAATGTTTCTTTGGTATTTAAATTTTCTAGGTTATTTTGATTTTCTAATACAATGAATGATACCCAAGATTTCCACTTCTTGTGAAAGAATCTGCCTCAGTGAAGATATGAAAAATAAGCGTAATGAGACATTGACATTCAAATGGAATGTACTTATCTAGTGTGCATGCAAAATAGCAGAGATTCGGTGTAGAAAATATAATACAGTGTTTATAAAAAGAATTTAAGGACAGTTTTTTTAAAGTAGAAAGATAAAGGATTTTAAGATTCTCTCATTTGAACATCAAAGGATTTACCCCTCAGGTTGGCAAGACAGATGCGGGTAATGTCCTCATCCTTTTTATCTTCAAATATCACAGTTGCTTTCAGAACTGTTTTTAAAGGGTTGCCAGTTTTGCTAATGTACAACAGCCTCTCATCCAGAAGCAAAGGTTTGCATCAAGGATAAAATGACTTTTTAACTTTTTATAACAAAGCTTAAACTTTTGTACTACTACAACTTGCTTATTAAAGATAAAAAGCATAAGCACGTTGTACGTAATAGGGCATACCAGGGAGGATTGGATTATTTGGGAGGCTAAAGATAAATAAATAGGAGAATTAATTAAAGATTGTCTTCTATCACATTTAACCAGGCTCACTTACAGAGTATAATAAAATTTCCCATCATTTTTTCAAAATCCCCTAATTCCACGGGAACTGCACACACACACACACACACACACACACACGCGCGCACAGAGATACACACACATGAGAGATACACACACACACACATGCACACAAACACACATGCACACATTCTACAAGAGAAAAGCTTTGCCTAGATCTAATTCAGTTTCTCCTGGCACTAAAATAGATTGCTGTCATTTTACTAAGAACTATTATGGAGAAGATGGAACTATTTCTAGTTCTTTTTATTTTAATGGTATCTACATTTTCTATAAATTTGGGAACTTTGAGCAGATTCTTTACAAGGGCCTGTGTTATCCTGAATTGGCAGCCTAAGTAAAACTCATTTCTTAAATCATGCCTAGGAAGTTGGGATATTAAATGAGCTTGTCATACCTGATCTAAAAATCCAGTAAGTGAACTGAAAAAGTTATATTTTTTAAATAGTAACTTGACTGGATGAAAATGTCTCTCTTTTGAAGTATTGTCAAATTGTGAATGGTGTAAAATTGGCACTTCATCTAATAGTTTTTGTTTAAAATAAAACAACATATAAATTAAAAGAATTTTTTCTGCCTCAATTTATTTTCAAAAGACAGGAAATATACTTGGTTAGCTATAAAATGAAGAGAAATCACTATAGACCCTTTTTATGAGATCGTGAATCATGTGCCATGTTTTTACTTCTCATCCTTACCTACCCACAGGATTCATAGAATATTCTAGAAAACTGTAACACTATACTGATTTCACTTATCAAAAATAGTAATAGAAATCCTCAAAATGTTACTATCAGAATTTAACAATAGTCTCTGAGATGAATGGACATCTAGTGTACAGACCATCAAAGACTGAAAAACTGTTTCCCTTTTCTGTAGAAGAAAATATAATGAGAAACTAGGAAACACTTTGAAAATTTGAATCTATGTTCCCACATGAGGTAAGCTTAAGAGTAGAATTTTATTATAAATTTATCTTTTATATCTAATTTCTTGCTTCTTTATTGACTTAACAAGCATGTTAAGCAAGGGTGATGAGATTAACATTGCAGTTGTAGAAGCAAATGACTAATGGTACATAACATGATATTAAGGAAAGAACATGTATTTAGAAGCAGATCTGTGTGTTTATGTGGCAGTCTCTCATCTACTCATGGCCAGCCATACTGAACCTCAGTATTCTGATTTGTAAAATGGAAATTAAAAATAAGCATCTCATAGGTTGGTATGGTTGTGGTACTGGGCATCAGGTTGTGATCAAAAGAAATAGAATAAAGAAAGGCAAGTTGGAAACTGAATGGGGAATGTGCTTTGCTAAAAAGTTTGTATTATATTCCTTAGGCAATGGCAGGTGGCTAAAGCATTTGAAAAGACACTGGCATCTACATTTACTTTGAAATCCATGGCAGGTTGGCAGGTTAGAAAAGTAAATCAACATACTTCCAAAGCACCACATGATGCACTATAAAAACAAGCATATGCATATACATTAGATTACCCAATATTGTTTTAAATATCTTTGTCATTGTTCCATTTTATTATGGGAATAGTGATTTTCAAACTTATTTTTCCCACAGAACCCTCTCTTTAGATGAAATCCTAGCCAGAAGCATAAACAAATAAAACAGATAAAAGCAGAATGAATCTGTTAAAGATGAGAATAAATCAGAGGGCTTTTCAGCTGCAAAGTACCAAGTATTATCTTCATCCTATGAATTTCCATAGTACTCATTGTCTATATCTCTCATCTCATGCCAAATTACACACTCCCTTGAATTTTACTTTAATGTAACTCTGTTGCTTCAACTAAATTGTGAGCTCTCTGTGACAGGGACCATAGCTTTAAAGCTTTACATCTCCCTCAATGCAGCCAACAATCCAACAATGTCTTTCATACAATAGCTGTTTCCTTCTATGAACATGTTTCCAAATTAATTGAATATGGTGATGAACATATAGGGTTTCAAATAATTCAATTCACTTTTCTTGAATTTTAGGATGTATTCCCTCAGGGTCCTTAGATACAGACAGTTAAAACACACACACACACACACACACACACACACACACACACACACACACACAAAGTAATATGTGTCAGAAATATCAAAGTAATATATGTCAGAAAAACGACATGAGTATAAATTTATAAAATGAATCTCTCCAGAAAATAAAAAATGCATGAAATCATTTTTAATAATGTGTTACATATAATGTGGACACATACATTTTAAAACATATAACAGGTATTCCTTTTTGATTATGGCTCAGAATTCTGTATTTTTTACTTACTGAACTGGCTTACCTTTCACTCTGGGTAAAGCTGGCTTATTGTCAAATCCAACCAATTTGTAGTTCTCTTAAGTGAGAGGAATCTGGTACAATTGGCTTAGCACAAGTAATCAGAGGTTGAACTAGGAGGATGGTATTGAGGATGAATAGAAGTAGAAGTTGCAAGAGATAGTTCTTCCTTGTTCTTAGCTCAATATTGAGCTAAACTTGTACTACACAAAAAATAGAGATGCACATATTCAGATGGAAAATTTCCAGGAGTTGTCACAGGGCTTTCTATGTATTCAACTTTGTGAAATACTGTCTTTTTGCCAAAAAACAAAACAAAACAAAACAAACAGAAATGTGTTTTTATTTCAATTGAAATGGATCTGATAAATAATAACTATTAGGAATGTTATAAGGGTCAATTCTGAATTTTAAATAACTTCCCAAAGATAAATACCTATAGTCTGAATTTGAGGGTCACACCAAAATTTATATGTTGAAACCTAATACCCAATGTGATAGTATTAAGAAGTAGAGACTTTTGGGAAGTGATTGAGGCATGAATGTTCCATGTTCATAAATGGTATTAGTGCCCATATTAGAGAGGTTGGAGGGAGCTGCCTCCTCCCCTTCCACCATGTAAGAATGTAGCAACAAGTAGCCATCTATAAGGAACAAGCCCTCACCAACACCAAATCTGCAAGTGCCTTGATCTTGGCCTTCCCAGCCTCCAGAACTGTGACAAATACATTTCTATTGTTTATAAATTGTCCAGTTAAGGTATTTTGTTATAGCAGCCTAAACAGGCTGAGAAATATACTATACATTAATAAATATTTTATATATACATGTGTGTATGTATAACTCTAGCTTGCCTGTGCAAAAGTTGGTGAAGCAATAAAATATATGGAATATGCATTTAATTTATCTTACATGTTCTTTGTAAGTGGTACTGTAGAAGGCTTTCCAAACAATTCGACAGTTTAAGTTGGCAAATCTTTTGAAGTGTGTTTGAAAAGGTTCACTGGAGCCGGTCGCGGTGGCTCACACCTGTAATCGGAGCACTTTGGGAGGCCAAGGGGCACACGAGGTCAGGAGATCAAGACCATTCTTGCTAACATGGTGAAACCCCGTCTCTACTGAAAATACTAAAAAAAAAAAAATTAGCCTGGCGTGGTGGTGGGCGCCTGTAGTACCAGCTACTCAGGAGCCTGAGGCAGGAGAATGTTATGAACCCAGGAGGCGGAGCTTGCAGTGAGCCGAGATCGCACCACTGCACTCCAGCCTGGGCGACTGAGCAAGACTCCGTTTCAGGAAAAAAAAGAAAAAAAAAAGAAAAAGAAAAGATTCACTGGAACACTGATGGAAATTAAGATTATTGCATTACACTTCATGTTTTGTTTATACAAGTTAGCATCTTATAGGTACTCTATTTCATTTAGAAATGCTAATTGTAATCTCCAACCGTAACTACTTCTCAAATGTTTTCAATATTTATATAAACATTCAATAGTCTTTTTAGTGACAGGTAAAGTATGTTTTCTTCAATAAGAGATTATAGTGACTTGTGCTGCTCCCTTCAATGGGCTTTAAAATAGATGCATTTTGGCCAAGCACAGGGGCTCATGCCTGTAATCCCTGCACTTTGGGAAGCTGAGGTGGGAGGATCATGAGGTCAGGAGTTTGAGACCAGCCTGACCAACATGGTGGAACCCCCCTGTCTACTAAAAATAACAAAAACTAGCCGGGCATGGTGGCGCGTGCCTGCAGTCCCAGCTACTTAGGAGGTTGAGGCAGAAGAATCCACTGAGCCTGGGAAGCAGACATTACAGTAAGTCCAGATCATGGCACTGCACTCCAGCCTGCATGACACAGCGAGACTGTGTCTCTAAATAAATAAATAAATAAATAAAATAAGTGCATTTCTTAAGTGAGCTTTGATCTTTAAAGGTAATGTATGTTATTTCCATTCTTTTGATTTTGCCTAAGTATTTTGATAAATAATTTAAAGTCAGAAAGCACATTTATTGCATTTTAAAGAATACTCCAGAAGTCCCTTTGTGCAGAACCTTTAGGGTAGACCACCTAAAATATTTGGTCATTATTAAATGAACAAGACATTAGCACTCTCTTTATTAAAATACAAATAGCACTCTCTTTATTAAAATAGAAATAAATATAGAGGCTTCTTTTTGGAATTAAATCATTCAAGAATATTACACAAGTTTCTTAAAAACATATAGCAATACCAAATAAAATAAACCACACATATCTGTGACCACTGTGTGGTCATGTAAAGAACAATGTAATAACAACAATAAATAATGTTACTAACAATATTAATCATCATGAATTGAGCCTATGGTATATGCATTTAGAAACTAGCATAGTACAGTTTTGAGGAACCTGACAGCTTGGAATAAAATCATATCCCCATCACTTCTGAACTCTGTGAGACACAGCACCCTCATCCACAGTGGGTTTAATTATAATCTGTATTTTATAGGTTGGAGAGATGATAGAATGAGAAGTCTGCTCAGTAGGTATTCAATAAGTATTAGCTATTATTATAATTACTAAAATAATCTTTTTACCTTTACATCTACTATGCAAAATATGTATGTACTGTTATTAGCCACATTTTTTATGTATGAAGGATAAAGCTGGTTATCAGAAAGTCACACCATTGATAATCAGCAAGTTAAATAATTGATACATTCATCCTTTCAACAATATTTAATCAAGAGCTTATTTTATATCAGGCCTTGGGGAATATGGCAGTGAATAAAACCTAAAAAGTTCTTATCCTTCTAGAGTTCACATTTTAGTAAGAAAGATAGATGATAAACAGATAAATATGTAATGCCAGGGCCATTAGTGGTAATGAGAGACAGGACTAGCTGGATTTCCTAGGCCGACTAAGAATCCCTAAGCCTGACTGGGAAGGTGACCACATCCACCTCTAAACACTGGGCTTGCAACTTAGCCCACACCTGACCAATCAGAGAGCTCACTAAAATGCTAATTAGGCAAAAACAGGAGGTAAAGCAATAGCCAATCATCTATTGCCTGAGAGCACAGCGGGAGGGACAAGGATTGGGATATAAACCCAGTCATTCAAGCCTGCAACTGGCAACCCCCTTTGTGGGAGCTCTGTCTTCACTCTGTTTCACTCTATTAAATCTTGCAGCTGCACTCTTCCGGTCCATGTTTTGTTAAGGCTTGATCTGAGCTTTCGCTGGCCATCCACCACTGCTGTTTGCTACAGTTTGCAGACCTGCCGCTGACTTCCATCCCTCCGGATCCAGCAGGGTGTGCGCTGTTCTCCTGATCCAGCCAGGCGCTAAGTATTGCCACTCCCGATTGGGCTAAAGGCTTGCACAGCGTCTAAGTGCCTTGGTTCCTCCTAATGGAGCTGAACACTAGACACTGGGTTCCACGGTTCTCTTCCATGACCCGTGGCTTCTAACAGAGCTATAACACTCACTGCATGGCCCAAGATTCCATTCCTTGGAATCTGCGAGGCCAAGAACCCCAAGTCAGAGAACACGAGGTTTGCCACCATTTTGGAAGTGGCCTGCCGCCATTTGGAAGCAGTCGGCCACCATCTTGGGAGTTCTGGGAGCGAGGAACCTCGGTACAGTAAGTGCTATCGCAAAAAATAGAGTCTGTGGATAAAGAATGATGGGGGAGAATGAAGTAGACAAGAACAGGGAACTGAGTTTAAAAGGGGGCTTGGTGACAACTGAGACGTGATCTGTGTCAAGGGACCACGTAAATCATGGAGATGGAGAAAGCATGACCCAAGCCAAGTGAACACAAGAGCAAAGCCCAGACTGAGGGTGGGCTCAGCGTGTGGAAAACCCAGGCTTCACATTGAAGTCTCTAAGTCTATAGCCTGAAGATGCTTGGATACAGGTTTGGAAAGGTATTCAAGATATCTACAAAGTGAAAGAGCTCATTGTAGACAGTATAGATTATGCCATTTGTGCTGTAATGAGTTTTTTTACATCAAAATCTATATCTATGTTTCAATGCCATATCTATGTTTCTATGCCAGTGCCTGCAAATAAATATTTTTGGACAGACAATTCAAACTATGTTATTGCCCTTGAAATTTCTGCCATCTCTGGCTTGAACTGCGGATTTCCTGCTGTTGCATGTGGCCCAGATGCTCACTGTCACTATTGCTCCTGGGCTGCTCCAGGTGATATCTCAGAACTCACTTGTACTTTTTTTCAAATTGTTACTGATCTCTGTCAGTCGGCTTTTCTCACAAATGCCACTCACCTCAGGCACTTGACAAATGCCTTTTAATGCTCTGGACAATCTGTGCTTAATTTTCTAGTGTTGATAGGAAGATGACTCCTATCACTTTACGTTATGCTCCTTTCATTGGGGAACCATATCAGAGTTACTAGAGTTCCAAAGCTTAAGTACAAACTGTTCTTTTTGTTTCAAAGGCAGTTCTTTCATGCCAATAATATGAACATGCTCAACTGTTTGGTGGAATCAAGGATGTATTCAAATGACAGCCACCATAATATCCTCTTCCCTAAATTCACTCCAGTTGGTGAGTCCAGTTAGTTATACTTGTCTCTTTCTTCAAGTCCCAAGAGCCCTGAAGTCTTACCTACCATTTAGCTTCGGCTTCTGTCTCCCAAGTTTGCTGTACTTGCTTATATGTCTCTGAATCCCCAAATCTCCCAGCTTTTTTTTTTCTTATCAAGGTCATAAACATCATTGAAATAATAGAATATGTACATATATATTATTACAGTGATTAGTGTATGAATTTGATCTCTTTGTGATCACTACCTTTCATAAATTTATTTCCCTTTAGCATCACCCACTGTATTTTCCTAAAGCCAGGTAAAAATTTCACAAAACCTTACAGCATGGGTTGAAGAACAGGAATACACTTTATTGAGGAACTCTGCAGCCAAGGTTTCATAAGAATAGAAACCACAGGCCTTTTGATTTTCAGTAGCATCACACCGTCCTCACACGAGGGTTTTCTCTAAGATGCGTAACGTATGACTGCATTCCAAGGAAGAGACTCCATCATGACATTGCTCTCCCTTTTTTATAGAGCAATTGACAAATAATCAGATGACTGAGGTGCTAGACAGACTGGATAGCAGTACCAGTACTTCACAGGAGTTGTCTGGTATGAGATAATTGTGGCTCCTCATTCTGGGGGGAAAAAAGGCAACGGTCCAATGAGAACCTCAATTATGAAGAACCCATAATTTTTTTGCTGGAATAAAATAAAAATAAGTGGGAAGATGGAGGTTCCAAATAGCTCAGTGTTCAGGCAACTTAGTGTGAGTCTCCAGTGTGATTTTCAGACCAATCTGCCTGTCGCACCAGCATACTTCAGTTTCTGTGTTAGCCTAGCTGTCTTCTCTGCTATAAATAGTCCAAAAGATTGAATGAAATAATATGAGGCACACAAGTAGGTCAGAATAATTTTATTCTGAAATAGAAGTTTTTACCTTTGGAAATTGTGGATTCCATTAAGAATCTGGTGTAAGCCATAGATATTATCCCTGAAATATAAGTTTTGGCAAATATACCACGTCTACCACATTGCATAATTTCAGGGGAGATATTCACATGATAGTCTACATGTAAACTGCACCATATATAAAACATACTATAAACTCATAAAACAAATTTGTTTATACATTTATAGAGTGCCATGCTCTGTCATGTTAAGAATCTTTTTTTTTGTTTTTTAAGTAGAGACAAGATCTTGCTTTGTTACCCAGGCTGTTTTCAGACTCCTGGTTTCAAACAATCCACCTGCTTTGGCCTCATATTAAGAATATTTAGCTTAGTTTGTTCTTCTATTAATACAACTCATGTCTTTCTCTCATACTTCTTTAACAATTATCAGAAAGTAAGACCAAAAATCTATATAAATGGTCATGTGAAGTGGGTATAAGGAAATTATCCTTTGTAAAGGTTAATTGCAATTTTTTATTTTAAAAACACACAAAAAGTATTCAAATTTCATCAGCCATTCTTGAAAAGTGATTGGTTTTGGTTATGTTCTTTATTTAATTAAATTTACTGCACCACAGTGAAAGGCAACATTAACTCTTCCTTTCAAATTATGACCTCACAATGACATATGTCAGGAAAAACCATGAGACTTTGAAATGGGAAAAATTGATTAGTAGTTTTCTGTCCAGAATACCTTTATTTAAGCCTTTCATGGTCTTCAATCTGTTTTACAATTCTAAGTTGTGAAAAACTAATAGTAATGCAAATGATTCTTTTGTTAGAAATGAAAATTAATTTTGTCCAGTGCAAATGCAATTGACCATTGCTCTGTGATTGCCCTGTGGATATTGACCTAATCTACATTTGTTTGCAAATTCACTTCAGTATTTCTAATTGTTTATACATGTGTATCCTTTGAATTCTCCTTTGAGCCGGTTTTTACATCTTACTGACTCCCTTACTGATTATTACATAGAATAAATTCTTTGAAATATGTTCATTTTTTCTGTTTCATGATTTTACCTTTAACAATTCTTCAACACATAGCCTAAGTGCTCATGAGCAATAAAAGTGAAAAAAAAATCATATTATTGCATGGATATGTGACTTTAAATTTTTGTTCAAAAGAGATCTTCCAATTCTGGAGCTCCTGTTTCATATAATGGAATAGTTATATACAAAAGATAAGATTAAAATTTTTAATTACTTATTATTTCTTACAAAAAGGCTCATTCTCTAAAATGATAGTATTTACCAGGGTTACTGTTCTAAAGTCTTCCAATTTTAGCCAATTACAATGTTATTTGCTATTATGTGCTCTGTTTGTATACAAGAAAATTTAGTAACACAATTCACAATCTTCAAAATTCTACCAGATAGGATAATTCTAGGCACACTTGAGTTTGAATCTTGTCAGGTCCAGGTGTTGTTATAGACTGAAAATAATAGAAGCTAAAACTATATTTAAAATATATATTTTTGTTGAATGATGAAATACATATTTAACACAAGGTGGTATTCTTATTTTCAGTGTGATTAACAAGATGGTATTTATTCTTATCTTCAGTGTGATTACAATTGAATTAGTATTCTTTAGATAATGAGTATTTTGATCATTTAGCTAAAAATCAAATGAAGTATCAGTTCTATTGCCTGATTTCTGTGGAGTAACTGCTTCTTTGGGGAAATTGATTATGACAAAGTACAAATTCATTTCTGTTCTTTAAAAAAAAAAAAAAAGCTTCAATTAAATGTTAACACCCCAGGTGTTTTACATCTCTTTAATAAAAACATTATCACTTCAACTATTGAGACAGAGGTATGTCAAAAATCCAGATGCTTCATACATTTCCTTTAGAATTTAATGAAGAAAGTTAAGGAAACTATCTGCATGTGAATTACTTTCTACAATGGAAGGCATTCTGACTCTGATTAATTGCTAAGCAAAACCCATATTCACTGAAATAGCAGTTATATGCAAATATCAGAGGCCAACTGAAGAACGCCTGAAATGACATTCTACTTACAAGAAATTTAATTTTCAAGAAATAAATGCAGGATACTAAGATAGTGAGACTTGGAGAAAAGTGAGCCAATATAACTTAGAGGTATAATTTTATTTTCCTTTTTTGAAATCATTTCTTACTTCATATGTTCATGAAAGTGATTTAAAGTTTGTTTGTTTGTTTTAATATGAGGCATTTTTATTGATCTAAAGTAGTTTTCCAGAATAGGTCTTAGGAACAGCTAAGAACAAGTCTTTTCTCTTAGATTATGAAGGCCAAAACTGAACAGGTGTGCTAAAGAGACAAATGAGAGATTTTGGAATTTAAAATATAATGGGTCCCTGTATTAATAACTTCTTATGAAGGTTATGTGACTGAACACTAACCTACTGTAAATATAACACCAGCATATGATCAAAGGTTAAAATGCTCAAAAAAATTTGGAAAAGTATCAGAATATGCCACCTCAAAACATGCCACTCTGGCTATAGATTATTTTGAACTGAAAGCAATTGAAAAACAGTAGATACAAGAAGAGCTCTCATTCTTCGTGTTTAACAGCAGGGGATAAATTTCCTTTTTGAAGGTGACATAAATTTCCATTTGTGAATGTGTTCCTCTCTTCTGTACCAGAAAGGTCAGAGATGACAAAATGAGTCTGCATAGCAAATCTTACTAATGCCTATTAACACACATTTCTAGTTAACCTTCCTATAATTTGTCAACCATTGTTAAAAAGTTATCTATAAAGCTCCCACATCTAACTACGTTGTTGGGTTTTTCACTTCTTTTCTGTGAAGCCCCTGTGTCATGTAAATAAAAATATCTGCATAAAATAAAATTTGTATGCTTTTTCTCTTGTTAATCGATCTTTTGTCAATTTAATTCACAGGCCCTAGAGACAGAACAAAAGAGGGTAGAGGAAAAGCTTTTCCTTCTCTAAATTTCCATGCAACTCAACATTTATTAAATAATTACTCCTTAATATATTATTTTATAAGCTCTAAAAATACCTAAAAGGGAAGATCTGAAAGAGTATGGTTTACTTTGAGAATGATGTGACTGCCAAGGGTAGTTTGGCATGACTGAAACATAGTACATGGAGTAGCAAGGCTAAATATATCAAGCTCGTTGGTTAAATCATACCAAAATGTGTAGGCTACAGAGTTTGGCCTTAAGCAGATTTCCATAAATTCCAAGCCTGGAGCTCAATCACTCATTTACTCAGCATGTATGTATTTAATTATTTACTTATTTGTTTATGTAATAAGTATTTGCTGAGCACATAACATATGCCACTCACTGTCTTAGGTGCCAGCAATAAAACAATATGACAAACATGTTCTCTGCCCTTAAGACACAGTAGATCAGGAACTAATAAACATTTTAACAAATTGATGGTATAGTTTATAACAGAGGCTGCTAATAGAATATACAAGAGCTTAACATTTATGTTAATATCCTGAAAAGAGACCAAAGAAAACATCCAATAATTTACAACTTATATATTATTTGTCCTATCTGTATCTAAGACTTGTAAGTGTGTGCTATTAATACATAATGGTACATATTTATTTTACCAGACCTGGAAGAAAATTTTGCCTTGACTAGTACTACTGGTTGAATTGTAGGAATGCCAGCTCCATTACCAACTTAGTTTACTCCTCCACTTAAAAGAATGAAAAAGAAAAGCTGTAGCACACAGCGTCTGTAGGAATGTTGTCTCCTTCATTATCATTTGCCTCTGGGCCCAAGTATCCTTGGGATGATTTCCCAATAGCTAAAAAAGTAGCCAAGATTATGGATGTTGCCCAGAGAGCACATTAACTGGAAGTTTCTCCACGTGGAATAGCTGTTCCAATAAGCCAAAGAATTGAAAGCCTTTCCTGTAAAGTATTTGTGATTCTTATATTTCAAAATTTATGTTGGGTACTTTGGTTTTCTTTTTTTAATATATAAGCACAGGTACTTCTTGACAAAATATGCTTGAAATTAAAAAATTCAAACTATCCTAAAATATGCCCTATTAGCCTTAAATCACCTCTTACATGCTGAATTAAATCTTTACTACAGATAAATCAGATAATGAACAAACACAGTTGGCTCTCTGATTTTGCTTCTGCAAGTTTGTACAATCAATTAGATTATACTGTATTTTGTACGTATTCTTTTTTATTGTGTGAAGAATGTAAGTACGAAAAACCATAGATACTAATAAGAAAAGGTATTATTCTCAAGATAAAACTGAAATAAACTTAAAGCAAAATATCTTAACATATATCACTGAAATTGTAACTTCGACAAGGTTTTATTACAACATAATATTTCTGGTTCTTATGGAATAGGAACCTCTTTATTCTATGTAAGTTTGTTTATTATCTTACTGACATTCAGAATAGACACATATTTTCAAGAAGCCATTACACACAAAGGTAGAAACTATCTTTACTATGAATAACACTGCAATGAACATCTTTATATTTAAATATTGGACTGCATCTCTGATTATTTTGCCATGTCTAGTGTCATACTCTGTGTGTTATGGATAATATTGCTGTGAATATTTTTATACATAACGACTTGACAGTACTTATCAATATTTCGTTAGGCTGGACTACTTCAAGTGAGATCACTGGATGAAATGAAATAAATTACATGAAGTTTTGAGATATTTGTGTTTTACTCAGGTTCTACTGGCAGCAGAAATGAATGAGAATGAATGTTGGCAATGTTGGAAGAACTTTTATATTTTAGAATTACCTTACAATTGATTGATGTATAGAACATTTCCTGGTGTTAGTTTGTATTTTTTTTTTTATTTTTATCGAGCTTAACTAGTATTCTACACGTTGGTGGCCTATGTGTGTATATTTTTGTAATTTTGTTCTGTTGTGGCATTTATCTTATTTTTATTAATCTGTAAGTGTTATCTGTAAGTTTTAAAAGTTGTGGCTTTGTCAGCCAGGCACGGTGGCTCATGCCTGTAATCCCAACAGTTTGGGAGGCTGAAGAGGGTGAATCACAAGGTCAGGAGTTCAAGACCAGCCTGGCCAATATGGTGAAACCCTGTCTCTACTAAAAATACAAAAAATTAGCTGGGCATGGTGGAAGGTGCCTGTAATCCCAGCTACTCGGGAGGCTGAGGCAGGAGAATCGCTTGAACCTAGAAGGGGGAGGTTTCAGTGAGCCGAGATTGTGCTACAGCACTCCAGCCTGGGTGGCAGTGAAAGACTCCATCTCAAAAAAAAGAAAAAAAAATGTAGCTTTGTCATGTTTATTATCAACATTTAGCCCAAATATTTTCCCAATTATTAAAGTAAGAATTTAAATGAAAGCTAATATTTTCTCTTGAATGTCTGTGTAGATGACATTCTTCCTCAACAGTTCACTATTTCTTTTGCTTTGGGTCAGTTGGAATAGGGGTAAAAATTATTAAAAATAATACTCAAAATTGAGAGTTCAAATTTTGCTACCCAGATTTGGATTTTTAGTTCTTTAGCACGACAGGCAGTGGTATTTTAAGCAAGAAAGGAAAGATTGTCAAAAGAGGGTTTTAGATAATTCTTTATCTTACATTTAATACTGGATTAATACTCTACAAAAGGGGCATGTTCTCTAGAAAACAACGTAAAAAAACAATAAAACTGCCCAGCATCAACTATGTAACTTACAGAGCCTAATACAATATAAGAATGCAAGTTGCCTTGTTTTAAAATTATTAATAATTTCTCCTGGGAGCCGTGGACCACCAGGTTGCTGAAGGAGGGTTGAATAGGCCCAGGTTGGAAATGAAGTAGGTCAAAATGCCTAGCTGACCAGTATTGGGATTGTGCCTCCGAGTAGCCACTGCACTTTAGCCTTGGAAACATAGCCAGACTTCATCTCTTAAAAAATTAAATTAAAAAATTTCAAAAGTGCTTGGGCACAGTGGCTTACTCCACTTTAAGAGACATGCTCTATTATCCTAGAACTTTAGGAGGCCGAGGAGGGAGGTTTATTTGAGCTTAGGAGTTTGAAGCTTCAATGAGCTATGGTTATGCCACTGCATTCCAGCCTGGGCAACAGAGTGAGACTCTAGCATTAAAACAAACAAACACACACAAACAAAAACAAACAAAAAAACAAAGGAGAGTTTTAAAACAGTGACAAAACATTGTTAAACCAGGTATGGAACCCTGTACACCAGCACAGGTCACATATCCACAGACCCAGCCCTGAATCTGCCTCTTTGATCCTGTTGGATTGTGGGGAGAACGGTGATAAAATAAGCTTGCCAGCTGCAATGCTATCATTTTCCCTCTTGGCTTAAAGTATGATGCTTGGTGATGTGGTTTGGCTCTGTGTTCCCACCCAAATCTCATCTTGAATTGTACTCCTACAACTCCCACATGTTGTGGGAGGAACCCAGTGGGAAATAATTGAATCATGGGGACGGTTTCCCCCATACTGTTCTCATGGGAGTGAATAAGTCTCACGGGATCTGATGGTTTGATAAGGAGTTCTCACTTTCACTTCTCTCTCATTCTCTCTTGCCACTGCCGTGTAAGAAGTGCCTCTCTCATTCTGAGACTTCCCCAGCCACATGGAACTGTAAGGCCATTAAACCTCTTTCTCTTGTAAATTGTCCAGTCTTCAGTATATCTTTATCAGCAGTGTGAAAATGGACTAAGAGACTAAATTGGTTCCAGGAGAATGGGGTGCTGCTGAAAAGATACCTGAAAATGTGGAAGCTACTATGGGACTGGGTTACAGGCAGAGGTTGAAACAGTTTGGAGGGCTCAGAAAAAGACAGGAAAATGTGGGAAAGTTTGGAACTTCCTAGAAACTTGTTGTATGGGTTTGCCCAAAATGCTGATAGTGATATGGACAATAAAGTCCTGGCTGAGGTGGTCTCAGATGGAGATGAGGAATTTGTTGGGAACTGGAGTAAAGGTGACTCTTGCTATGTTTTAGCAGAGACTGGTGGCATTTTGTCCCTGTCCCAGAGATTTGTAGAACTTTGAACTTGAGAGAGATGATTTAGGATATCTGGCAGATGAAATTTCTAAGCAGCAAAGTATGTAAGAGGTAACTTGTGTCCTGTTAAGGCATTCAGTTTTATAAGGGAAGGAGAACATACAAGTTTGGAAACTTCAGAGCCTGACAACATGACAGAAAAGAAAATCCCATTTTCTGAGGAGAAATTAAAGTCGGCTATAGAAATTTGCATAAGTAACAAGGAGCCAAATGCTAATCCACAAGAAAATGGAGAAAATACCTCCAGGACGTGACAGAGGTTTTCACAGCAACCCCTCCCATCACAGGCACAGAGGCCTAGGAGGGAAAAGTGGTTTTGTGAGCCGGGTGTGTGCAGAGTCCCCTTGCTGTGTGCAGCCTTGGGACTTGATGCCCTGCGTCCCAGCCACTACAGGCATGGCTGAAAGGGGCCAATGTGGAGCTTGGGCCGTGGCTTCAGAGGGTGGAAGCCCCAGGCCTTGGCAGCTTCCATGTGGTGTTGAGCCTGCAAGTGCACAGAAGTCAAGAATTGGGGTTTGAGAACCTCGACCTAGATTTCAGAGGATGCATGGAAACGCCCAGGTGCCCAGGTGGAAGTTTGCTGCAAGGGCTAGGCTCTAATGAACAACCTCTGCTGGGGAAGTGAAGAAGGGAAATGTGGGATCGGAGCTTCCACACAGAGTCCCTACAGGGCTAGTGGAGCTGTGAGAAGAGGGCCACCATCCTCCGGACCACAGAATGGTAGATTCATTGACAGCTTCCACCGTTCACCTGGAAAAGCTGCAGACACTCAACCCCAGCCTGTGAAAGCAGCCAGGAGACAGGCTGTACCCTGCAAAGCCACAGGGGTGGAGCTGCCCAAGACAATGGGAACCCAACCCTTGAATCAGTGTGACCTGGATGTGAGACATGGAGTCAAAGGAGATCATTTTGGAGCTTTAAGATTTGACTGCCCTGCTGGATTTCGGACCTGCATGGGGTCTGTGATCCCTTTGTTTTGTCCAATTTCTCCCATTTGTAACAGCTGTATTTACCCAATTCCTGTACCCCCATTGTGTCTAGAAAGTAACTAACTTGCTTTTGATTTTACAGGCTCATAGGCAGAAGGCACTTGCCTTTTCTAGGATGAGACTTTGGACTGTGGACTTTTGAGTTAATGCTGAAATCAGTTAAGGCTTTAGGGGACTGTTCAGAAGGTATGATTGTTTTTGAAATGTGAGGACATGAGATTTGGGAGGGGGCAGGGTGGGATTATATGGTTTGGCTTTGTGTCCCCACCCAAATCTGATCTTGAATTGTACTCCCATAATTGCCATATGTTGTGGGAGAAACTCGGTGGGAGATAATTGAATCACGAGGGCAGTTTCCCTCATACTGTTCTCATGGTAGTGAATAAGTCTTATGAGATCTGATGGTTTGATAAGGGGTTTCCAATTCCACTTCTCTCTCATTCTCTCTCTTGCCATCACCATGTAAGAAGTGTCTTTTTCTTTCCATTATGATGGTGAGGCCTCCCTAGCCACATGGAACTGCAAGTCCATTAAACCTCTTTCTTTTGTACATTGCCCAGTCTTGGGTATGTCTTTACCAGCAGCATGAAAACAAACTAATACACTTGGAAACTTGCTTTGTTTTCAAAGCAAGGGAGCTGCTTCCCCTCATACATTTCAGATTTGGAATTAGAGATAGAGATATTCCTCACATTGCTTCACAGCAGCCACTTGAGGGGAGGTAAACTCAGTTTATATTTCAATCAGGCAGAGCAGAGCTGCAGTAGAACTCAGTCTTTCCTTTTGATGTCAGTAGGACTTCTTCATGCCTCTAAAGAAAGAATGAAAGTTACCTGAGTGGAGAGTCTGGAGGGTGGGGCTGAGGTTCAGCCATATCTGTGAAGAGGTACTGCTAAGCAGAGTAGTGAGTGGAGGAGCAGTGAGCCAAGAGTCCTGCAGCTTCTTTTTACTGGTCCCTACATATTGGTCAGCAGAAAGAAGAATAGAAAATGCTGGTTAAGATTGTTTGTCTGACAAAAATAAATACATAACATTTTATCTTACAAATAAGTGATACATGGGAAAATAAGCCAAAATCTTATCAAGAACATTTGGGTGTATATAGCTCATGAATAATACAGCCGTTGCCACTTCTGTAGTGGAAAAGCTCGTTGCCATTAATAGTGTCAGTTGAGCTGCCAACTGTCCCAACAGAACACCAAAATAACCTGTTCATCAAGGAAAGCCCAGTTGATAACTTGTTACAGTAAGGGGGAGTGTCACCTTCAAAAAAGACTTAGTAATGTCTTAAAGGAGGAAAGCTGTGAATATTTATAGGGTTTGAGGTGTCAGTGGGTGAAGGCGAGTGTTTAGTACCTGAATTTGGGATTGGGCACAGTGTTTTGTTATAATGGTTTAGGGCAGTGGACAAATCAAGTTGCAGATTTTAGCAAAAGCGTTGAGTCACCAGTTTCCAGATAAATGATCTCTTATCCATTTGAGCCATCTATTGTCCTGAGATGAAGGTTGTCTACCCACACACATACCAGTGTTCTAGAAGAAGGCTGGTTAAGTGTACTTCTTTCAGATAAGAAGTATATCTGGATTTTGGGAAGTTCTTAAAGTAAACCATGAGGTTATTTACTGGTTTACACACTTGTCTTTCTGGGAGGAATTTTTCAGAATAAATATTAATGTTAGGTTGATGAAGGCAATCCTGGTTGTTTGTCCTGAGAGTGAAGCAGTGAGGGTACTTTTAGTCCTCACTAGACTCACAAAAGTAACATCAAAAGCAGCTCCTAAAGAAAATAGGGTTTTCCTTCTACTCCCCAGTAAGCAACAGACAAAATTTGAGTAATTGCTAACTGAGGTTAACATGGCCAGCCCTGGTACAAAATGTTAAAGGAAATAGAGTTCTAACACTTCTATCATTATCTTTATAATTTTACAGTCCCCACCTCTTCGACTTCCACTGGTGCTTCAGTTTTGCCATTTTCCTTACTCCCAAATTCTTGGATACCCTCACCCAAGGTATTGCTACAAGAAACTGAATAAAATTCAAAAAACCTTATTTGCTTTTACTAAAATAAGACCTCTTTGCAATCAGTGTACTTATTTGGTAGTTGCTGTACTGTTTTAATAACCATCTATCCTATTAAACAGAAAATATAACATGCTACATTCATATCTTTGGGGAGGATGAATTACTTAGAACATACAGTATGCTTTCTAAAACTGTTTATTAACTGTGTAAATACTCCCTTCTACATATATATATATATGTGTGTGTGTATATATATATATATGTATTTTTAAGACAGATTCTCACTCTGTCACTCAGGCTGGAGTGAAATGGTGTAATCTTGGCTCACTGCAACCTCTACCTCCTGGGTTCAAACAATTCTCCTGCCTCAGCTTCCAGAGTAGCTGGGATTACAGGCGTCCTCCACCATGCCCAGCTAATTTTTTTGTATTTTTAGTAGAGACAGGGTTTCACCATGTAACCAGGCTGGTCTCGAACTCCTGACCTCAGGTGATCCACCTGCCTCGGCCTCCCAAAGTGCTGGGATTACAGGCGTGAACCACTGCCCCGGCCCAATAATTTTTAAGTTTTGACTTGCTTCCTTTAGTTGCAGTAGCTTTAAATAAAATATTGAATTGGTGTTTTCAGACCACGGTAGCTTGAATTAAATAATTGTAGCTCATCGATCAACTTTCTGCAGTTATTTAGTGTAATATAAGGAGAAAGCACTGAATTGGAAGTGAGGAAACCTTGGTTTTAGTCTTGATTCTGTCACTAAAGGACTGTGGAACTCCATATATCACTTAATTACCGTAACTTTTAAATTTCAGTTTATTTATTCATCAACTGAAGAACTGACCTCTAAGACTAATGCCTGTTTCATCTTCTCTAATAGATGATTCTAAGTTGTACAGCATTTCCCATGTGAGCCGGTTAGATGTGAAAGTTCCACTTTTATTTTATTCTTTTTTAAACACGTATTTGCCAGTCATTGGTTGGTGCTAAGTCTGAAAGGCCATTTATCACATATTACTGGTTTATTATAGTTAACTCTGTATATCTGTTTAAAAGTGCCTACAATAAGCATTTTACAGCAGTTCAACAGTGTGTTGAACATTCTGCAAAATTAAGAAGGTTTGTTTGCCAAAAGCACATTTGAGGAACTGATTGAGATAAAGAAGATTATTTGGTAACCAGGGAAGAACTGTTAATTAACTCTGTAGATTAGCTGAATCTCAGCTGCATCTCATGAAGATAACTTATCACAGAAAGATGCCATCATCTAAAGTGGTGATAGTTGGGGGTCAAGGGAAAAGAGTTGATTAACTCCAAATATTTCTTACTCTGGCTCAGTAAGAATGTCATTGCATTTGGTTTAAAAGGCTTTTGCAAATTTGAGGTAATCAATATTTACATGGAAAAAGATAACTTCCCTTTTATATCATTAAAAATGATAATAGTAAATATAGTTTTTAAAATGTTCAAAATACTAAGCAAAATTAAGCTTTAGATCTTCTTTATTCTACCACAGCTGTCTGTTAGCCAGATTTCAGACCAGGAACAGGAAAAAAGTGAGAGCTTTATCTCTGTCTACTGATTTGCACTTCCAGGCCGTGTTTGTTTTTTTCTTATTATATTTCACCTGCCTCTGTGCTATCTTCAGAGCAAAATGATCAAGTAGAATTGAACTTCCCATGCCATCTAAGAAATATGAATTCATTCTGCCACATAGACATAAAGCCTACACATATACTGTGTGCCAGACTAATTTTTTAAAAAAATTACTTCCATGCCTTGGTTATCTAATGCTAGCTCTAGCACTCTCTGCTTCTTGACCTTCTCAACGCTGCTACTGGGATAAGGGGAAGGTGAGAGTTCCTGTGCAAGGGAAGCCATGCTTGGTTGCTCCTGCAGTGGTACAACAAAGTAGCCCGGTGCTGGACCTTGATTCCTCTCTGCCCCTGGTAACCACGAATACATCCTGGCATTGTTACCAGTGGCAAATATCTGAGTCACACAGCACCAAATATGCTACCGGTGGAAAGTATCCTTCTGAGGCCCGGTCCCAAGGCGCAAGGCCACTAGCGTCAGCACCGTGCTCAGCAAGATAGCAGAAGCGGGAAGAGAGCCGGCTTGAAGACACCTGCCCTGGCCGGAAGACCGGTATCCCCGAAGATCGAGAAAGAGGCAGTCCGGGTACTACGTAGCAGTCACGTCAGAGTGGGACACTTCCTGTTTACAGAAGACTATGAAACCTTTGCCCCGTCCTCAGTGGGGGCTGACACTTTAGGCCTCAGCCTGCCTGCCCCCGGGCGCTCTTTAAAACAGCATGTTGCTCCACACCGCCTGGTGGTGTTTGTTGGTGTGCTTTCGGGGTTCGAACCCATACAAAAACCTTACACTTGGCAGCTGCATTCAGTTAACACTCTTAATGTAACAGCTGTGGACCATCGGAGATTGTCTCTCCCTGGCCCTGTCTGCCGAATTATCTTATCGTTTTTAGAGAGGCAATGTAATAATTGTTGAATCATCACTGATGATGGCCTGACATTCCTGGTGGGTGTGGGAAGAGCCCTCTCCTACCCCATTCATGCCTATCTAACTACCTGAAGCAGCATAGCCCATTCTTGATGCTGATTCTGCCTTTTTTGCATCAATAATATGCTTCAGGTAATTTTAGTAGTCATTTCCTTTTTCAATTGTTTCAACTATTTTGAACTTTCAAAAATTTCTCAAAACTTGTGAGTCAATGACTTTCTTCCGTGTGTGCGTATGTGTGTGTTGTTTCCTTTCTTTTACTGTGATTCTAGATTTTTGCGTTTGGGTTCTCTAAGTACAATTTGAGTACTTAGATAAACATGCTTCTTCAAAAGTGTAAAGATGCATCTTAAAAAGAATGATTCTCTTTCTTTACTTCTCCATCGGCTTTCATTAGTAACTCGATCAACCTGTTTTCTTCTGAGTGAGCATAGTAAACTTTTAATAATTGATTTTTTTTTCTTTTCTTCTTTTTTGAGAGTCTTGCTCTTTTTTGAAAGTCTTGCTCTTTTGCGCAGGCTGGAGTGCAGTGACACAGTCTTGGTTCACTGCAGTCTCTACCTCCTGAGCTCAAGTGTTTCTCCCACTTCAGCCTCCCAGGCAGCTGGGACTACAGGCACATACCACCACGCCCAGATAATTTTTTTGTATTTTTTTAATGTAAAGACAGGGTTTCACTGTGTTGTCCAGACTGGTCTCGAACTCCTGTACTCAAGCGATCCTCCCGCATCAGCCTCTCAAAGTGCTGGGACCACAGGTGTGAACCACTGTGCCTGACCAATTGCAATTTATTTATAAACTGTACTTATTATCACTTACATGTTTATTTGCATAATTCAATTAACATATTTTTCTTTTTGTAAATATTGCATAACTTGGATTAGTATAGAATGTCCCATAATTTTCACAATGTAATTAATAGAAATATACTTTTTTACCTAACAATATTTTTAATCCTATGTCATGTTTTTAAAAGCCAATTAAATTCCCTATGTGGCCAGGCATGATGGCTCATGCCTATAATCCCAGCACTTTGGGGGTCCCAGGTGGGAGGATTGCTTGAGACCAGGAGTTCTAGACCAGCCTGAGCAATAGCAAGATCTTGTCTCTACAATTTTTTTAAAATGTTTTAAGTGAGAGCTAAGTGTACATAATTGATTTCCATTGTCATTCCATATTATGTATGTATTGTTAAAATATAAATCTCTAAATGTCATAAACATGGTCAAAGATTTTACTTAGCTCATAAACTAATACGAGAAACAGTAAGATGTTAAAAATAATTAAAAACAGAATTCAAGACATGGATATTAAAGGAGGACAGACAACTTTACCCCCAAAATATAGTTTCCTGGTATAACGAATACTTTATATTAAAGGGCCTTAGATCAACAGACACTGGAAAATACTCCCCGCCCCCAAGATACATGAAGACAGGGGGGACCCATCAAGGAGAACAATTGTTTTTCTTCCCCTTCCTGTTATCCCATTATCTATTGCAGAAAAGAAGACCAAGAAGGGAAGCATACCTGAACAGACTCTTTCATAAGATCGTTCTAATTCCAAAAACTATTTACAAGTAAATATCAGTTCCCTAATCCATTTGCTTTTCTTAGTAAGCATTTATTGCCCCTCAACGGAATTCTTTTCTCACCTCCCATTACCTATTTTGCCAAGATGAAAGCCCTCATTCTTTTCTGTAACCTCCAGATGGTATATAAGATTCTGAATCCTATTTGGGAGTGGGTAATCATTCTGTGGTACTCCTCTGAGTATATGTTAATACATTTGTATACCTTTTCTCTTCTTAATCTGCCTTTTGTGAGTTGATTTTTTTTTCAAGGAACCCTCTGAAAAGATTTATGTAGTCTGTCAGTCACAGTAAGGCTGAAAATAATTTGCAACTAGATACAAAACTAATTAACACCTGAACAGCAGTAAGCTCTAACATTTGCAATTACTTCCTTTCCTGGATAAAAATAATTTTGCGTTACTATTGAACAAGAATCAGATGTGTTGCTCTCAATCAAGATACATTTTCAAATATCAGTTTTTTAATCTCTATATTAATCAATAGTAAAAGGTAGTCTAATAAAGGGAACCATCCCTAGAAAATTAGAGAAATCCTCAGTCAGGTTTTTTGCCATAGTCTGTGCTCAGCACTACACTGAAAGAACACCTAGTAATTTCTTTACCTATGTCCATGTCTTGGATATTTCTTCTTAAAAGTGTCAACCGGGCACAGTGGCTCATGCCTGTAATCCTCCACTTTGGGAGGCTAAGGCAGGTGGATCACCTGAGGGCAGGAGTTCAAGACCAACGTGACTGACATGGCAAAATCCCATCTCTACGAAAAATACAGAAATTAGCCAGGTGTGTTGGTGTGTGCCTGTAATCCCAGCTACTCAGGAGGCTGAGGCAGGAGTATCACTTGAACCAGGGAGACGGAGGTTGCAGCAGTGAGCCAAGATCACACCACTGCACTCCAGCCTGGGCGACAGAGCAAAACTCCGTCTCAAAAAAAAAAAAAAAAAAAAAAGTGTCTACACATGTGTGGGCATAGAGGCAAGACAGTGTTAGAATTATTATACCCAGGAAATAAAGGAAAGTAGAAAGACTTAAGATTCAAGTTTTGACACCCAAAATAGTGTGTTTGAGATCATAGAAAGAAAAGAAAGGTTGAAAGCAAGCAAGGTTCTTTTAAGAGAGTAAAATAACTTTGTTAAAATTATTTTATCTATCCATTTAATATATCAAGAAAAGTTCTGGAAAACTTGATTGTTGAGTTTCATCCAAGGGGAAAAAAAAAACGGAGAAAAATCCACATCTCCTACAGGCCTGAGGGTTAGCCTTTTCTCTGGAAAGCCTTTTCACTGGAGCCAATGCTGAGAAGTAAGGAAACCGTGAATGTGACCAGATCCCATTTCTTTGGACAGAACTCCTCAAGTGGGGGATGAATTTCTTTCATTTTGGAGAGTGCCAAGACCTCAGGAGCTTCTGCCCAAGTTTTCTTCATGTGTCATGGCAGATGCAGTAAGACAGAACACGCAAACTTCCCTAAGGACAACCATATAGAAAACAAGTGAGAACACAGCATATTTGGGCAAAGGGAGAAGCTAGACCTTTTAATTCACTGCTGCCTTGTAATTTTTGTAGGCAGTGATAGAATATAGAAGTTCTCACATGCATTTGCAAGGCACCGCTATGGCATGGTACAGGCAAGGTTCTCTATAGTTGTACCTAGGCTTGGAGCTGATGGAACTCATGCCTGCATCTCAGCAGGCTCCACAAATAGGGAGAGCCAAGGTATGGCCAGTTTATCAAGGAGGGCTGCCAGTACCCTGGCCATACTGAGAAAGGACAGACTGTTGGCCAGCCACAGATTGCAGCAAAAGCCATCAGCAGATGGCATCTAGGGTGGGAGGCCACAACCACTCACACAGCAGCAACCAATACTTTAGAGGGAAGGCCAGGTCAGCTGGGCTTCAGAGAAACGCGGGGATAGAGCTGGAGCCTGAGGAGGGGAGGGATAAAAAGAGGGAGGACACTGTTGGGATCAGAGATATCACTCTCTCTCAAAGCCTCAAGCCTTTCAAGGCCACTAAACCCCTCCTTCATACATCTAGATCTCACCCAGGAGATAAGCAGGAGACCAAAGAAAAACTCCAAATTTTATCCAAAATTCGCTGAACATCTACCTTAAAGGACTTTAAATATGAATAGATAAATTTTACTGGATTAGAGGGCCTTCTCCCCCTTCTTCTCTTCTAACTCAGAAGGGTTGAAGCAGATGATGAAACCAGATACCTATGGGAATTAGTCAGCATTTCTTTATGTAAGTAGTTGTACTTGAGTAAATATGCAATCCTGTTTACCAGTCTATTCTGTTTTACTCAGTTACTTGAATTACTTTTTCTCTTTAAAAACAACAAAAGGAATGAAGGATGGAAGGAAGGGAAGGAAGGAAGGAAGGAAGGAAGGAAGGAAGGAAGGAAGGAAGGAAGGAAGGAAGGAAGGAAGGAAGGAAGGAAGGAGAAAANNGAAGGAAGGAAGGAAGGAAGGAAGGAAGGAAGGAAGGAAGGAAGGAAAGGAAGGAAGGAAGGAAGGAAGGAAGGAAGGAAGGAAGGAGGAAAAGAAAGAAAGAAATGAAGGAAAGAAAAGTAAGAAAGAAGGGAGGAGAGGAAGGAAAGAAAGAAACAGAAAGGCAGAGAGGGAAAGAAGAAAAAGTCTGGAGATGTTTATTTAGTTGGAGCTGTGTATGTGTGGTGGTGCATTCTATTTGTTTGCAAATGTTTGCATATATGTCCTGCTCTTTCAAACTAAGTAATATACGCGTCCTCTTCACAATAGAGTGTAGGGTAAGTTTGGAATCACATTAGAGTTCCCTGTGAAGTTAGAGAAGTAGGAGGAGATGACACTGTGCTTTATGCTTCTTGTCTGGGATTCCTAAAGGAGGCATATACGCAGAAGCACTGAACGACTGTGAGGAAGCAGTAGGCAGAACTCAGACTCACTGGCAGAGCTGGAGACTGCCTTCGGAAAGCCCACAGCTTTTGAGGCCTCAAGTGTAATGCTGAGGTTATTGAGGGAAAGAATTACTTAGCTGGTTGTGGTTTCATTAGGCAAATGTATTATGTTAAGAAAACACACACCACACACACACACGCACACACACACACACACACGGCAACAAGCAAGCAAACAAAACAAAACTCTAGTGTGGATGAAGAGTAGGGCCAAGAGCAAGAAAGCTATTTCCCTATGGGTGGAGCATGTCCCCAGGGAGCCCACTCTTGCTATGCATAGGTACCACCTCTCCTGGGCAGAGACAGGGTAAGCATGTCAAGGATGACAGCACTGGAGTGTTGGGGGCATAGACTACCAGAAACAGCAAACCTAGAAACAGAGGGAAGGAAGGAGCACAAGGGCAATTTAAAACCTGGGAGAAAATGCTCACCAGAGGAGGACAGAACTGTAGACCTGAATAGAATGAGAAATCAATCACTGTATTATCCAGAAGCTAATCACAGAAATGACTAAATTAAATTAATAATAGGCAAGCAGGTAGCTCTAAGTCAGAAAGTTTAAAAAATAAAGAATAATGCTTTTCAAAAAAAAATCCAAACGTCACTGTGGTTGTAATTATTAAATTTATGTACATTACTATGACTTATTAAGGTAGAGGAAATAAAACCTAAATTCCAGTTCAGCTGCTTATGCCATTATATCCAACACTGTACATGTGATAACTTTTGCAAACTTGAAAATGTAGTGAGGGAACCCAAACCTATTGTTTCACTATCTGCTGAATATTTTAATTTGAAGTATGTAGAGTTTTTTGTATTGTAAAGCATAATGGTGTGTGAGAACCACTGAGCACAAACTAAACAAAAAAAGAGAAACAATATAACTGAGAGAGAACCATATTTGTACTAAACAATAAGAAAGTCCAGCATATACCTTAGGACAAAGACAATACTAACAAAGGAGAAAGAGAAAAAAAAAGAGAGAAGAGATGATTTAGCAATCAGAACAAAGCATTATATAGCTAAATGTTAACATTTGATTTCCTGAAGATCAGGAGCTCATGGTTATTTTGAAAATTAATTCCTCAGCACTTTACTTTCTATGATGCCTCCAAATGCTGTTTCTTTACATTGCAAAACTATATAAACAAAAAATTCCCGTTTCAACTGCTGCCAATGGCTGATAAGAATGGGAATTTTCTTTCCATGAGGTAAGCCTTATATTAGGACACTACTTTGTGAAAATTGAGTCATAATTTGTCTTACTTTGGTAAAATACAGATAAGATCAAATTTACCAGTTTAATCTTTTATTTTTATTTTCTTAGACAGGATCTAGCTCTGTTGCCCAGGCTGGAGAGCAGTGATGCTATCAAAGCTCACTGCGACCTCCACCTCCTGGGCTCAAGTGATCCTCCCACCTCAGCCTCCTAAATAGCTGGGACTACAGGTGTGTGCCACCATGTCTGGCTAATTTTGTTTATTTTTTATAGAGACAAAGTCTCATTATGATGTTCAGGTTGGCCTCAAACTCCTGGGCTCAAGCAATTCTCCTGCCTAGGTCTTTCAAAGTACTGAGACTACAGACATGAGCCACTGTGACTGGCCATTTTAATTATTTTAAAGTGTATATTTCAGTGGCATCAAGTACATTTACAACGTTGTGCAGCCATCATTACTATCTAGTTCCAGAACCTGTTCATTAGTGCAAATAGAAAACCCACATGCATTAAGCAATTACTCCCCCTTCCCCACTCCTTCCAGCCCCTGGCAACTGCTAATCTACTTTCTGTCTTTAAGGATTTGCCTGTTCCAGATATTTCATATAAATGGAATCATATAATATATGGTCTTTTATGTCTGGCTTCTTTTCCTTAGTATAATGTTTTCAAAGTGCATGCATGTTGAAGCATGTGTCAGTTCTCCATTCCTTTTTATGGCTGAATAGTATTCCAAGGTATGGATATGAATATTTTGTTATTCATTGATAGACATTTGAATCGTTTCCATCTTTTGGCTATTGTTAATAGAGATGTTATTAATATGTGTGTACAAGTGTTTGAGTACCAGTTTTAAATTCTCTTGGGTACATACCTAGAAGTATTATTGCTGGGTCATATAATAATTTTAGGTTTAACTTAATGAGAAACTACCAAGCCGTTTTCCACACATGCTGAACGTTTTACATTCCTACCACCAGTTCATGAGGTTTCCAGTTTCTCCATATCCTCTTCAACACTTGTTTTCTGTTTTAAGGGTTTTTTATTTGTTTTTGTTTTTGTCGAGTATGACCATCTTGCTGAATATAAAGGGATCCCAACTTATGGTTTTGATTTGCATCTTCCTAACAATTAGTGATGTTGAAAATCTTTTCACATGCTTGATAGCCAAGTATATATTATTTTTGGAGAAGTACCTATTCAAGTGTTTTGCCTATTTAAAAAATCAAGTTGCTTGTATTTTTGTTGAGTCATAACATTTTGAACATGAGAGTTGGTTAGAAATTATCTTGAAAAGCACTTTAGTCTTGGAAAAGAGGCAACTAAGATGATGGGAAGTAAGTGGCATGACCAAATCCACCCTGTTATTACTGAGCCTGGAATTCAGACGTAGATGTCTTGTCCTCCAGGTGTTCCAGCTGTCCGTATACCACAATATTTTATGTACTACATCATAAAACCAACATAGGTTTTTGAAAATAATTGACTAGAACAGAAAGATGATCTGTAAGACTGAAAGAATGATGATCACCTGGGCAATTTTAAACACATATTTTGACTTAGAAACAAGATTTAGGACTTAATAAAGGAGTTAAAGGAAGATGTGTATACAACATCAAGACCTATGAAAAGTAGAAATATGTAGCTTGAGTGTTATTTTGTAATTAAGGCAATTAATAAAGAAAATGCTAATTATAAATGAATTTCAATAATTCCAGCCTAAATCTGGCATTTAAAATATCTATCAAACAAAATTAAAGAGGGAGATTTATGTATACTATAAAATAATTAATATAAAATATTACTAAACAATTAGTTTGCTCTTGTTACCTGTAATGTTTTCAAGCCTTTTTGTTTACTTTATTATTACTATTATTTTTAAATTTCAAGTAGTTGTAAAGCATGAAAGGGCATAAGAAGAAATGAAAAGCTTAAAAAATGTTTAAAAAATGGTTGATAGCTCTCCAGAGACCAGACTGCTTTTGGCAAGGTATTAACTGTAGTGCAAGGAGGCTGCCAGGCTTGCCCTGCTTAGGGCTCTAAAACCAACCTTTGCTGTTCTATATCAATCAGAGTATGGAGGGAACATCAGAAACAATGAGACCAAAGGTCTAAAGCCACTGAGATGGGAGATAAAAGATGGAGCTAATCAGATGCTTAGATGATCCAGGAACCAAAGCATGGATTTAGAATGAAAGCATTCGGCTATTTCAGATACAGCAAACAGAACAGAGCATGACCTTCAGCTGGGGAGAGAATGCGCAGGGCCCAAATTTTCTCAGAGGTCAGGGATTATAAACGAAGGATCATTGATAAAAACACAGACAGGAGTAAATTGCCTTAGTGCTTTGTGACCTGAGAGGTATATTTGCTACGCTATTCTTTCCTGTATAAGGAAGAATAGCCTTTAGCTCAGCTACCAAAAAGCATTGTAACATTTTTTTCCACAGTCTCCTTTCATTCTTGTATAGTTTTAACATAATCGAAATTTATGCTTTCCTTTATATAGGAAAGTCTTAATAATTATCAGCAGTTTTCCTTCACTTTTGACTTTTAAAATAATTTGAACAGTTTAAATAGAATTGGGGGACTATTCCAATATTCGTATGTGACGTCTTACCTTTGGTGGACAGGGGTATAGTGAAGCAGCAAGAGAAGCTAGGACTATTACACATGAACTGAAATGCATTTGGAATCACATTTCTTCTGCTTAGATAGTTAATTTGCCTTGAAGACAAATAAGTAAACTGTGTAGGAGCTCAATTTCCCATTGGGATCTTATAAATTCCTCCTTACAGATAATGCAAACCATTAGTTTAAAACAATGAGCTATACCTCCTAAATGCAAAATATGTTTCCACTTGATATCTGGCAATATGTAAGCAAAATCATGCATTTGTTGTAGAAATTGAAATACAGACACATTTATTTGCTATGGAGAATGGTATAATTCATTCTTAAGGTTTTCTGTGCTACCTTTGCAGGCATTCTTTTACTTTTGGTTTTAAGTAGTTGTCTTATATCCAACTTATAGTGCCAACTCTAATTCACAGATATTATGTACAAATCCCCCTGCCACTTCTCTATTTGCCAGCTAAAATTTAGTGTAGAAGACAGGTATATGGAGTATGAAATTCTAGGGGTAAAGTTTATGTGATGAGTCAGTCTTTGCTCCTCAAAACATAATGTGGCAGATAGAGAGCATGTTGCACACTCAAATCCCATCTGCATGTATTCCTTGCTAATATAAACCAATTTGTTCTGATACTCAGCTTTCAAACAAGATGACCTTTTCTCCAGCTCAGGGATAAATACTGATCTTCCTGAAATTCCAGTACTCCAATAGGAATTTCTGAGATGAGAGAAATGTTCAATTTCTACACTGTCCAATATAGTAGCCATTAGCTTTATGGAGCTCTTGAGTATTTGAAACGTGGCTAATGAGACTGAGAAATTGAATTTTAAATTCTATTTAATTTTCATTCATATGAATTTAAATGTAAACACATGCATGTGACTGCTAGCTGTCATACTGGGTAGCACAGTGCAACTAAACATGGTGATTCCATGTCAACAATTACATTGGCATCAAACATTAGACAAAATTTTGGCTGATGGATGGGAAAAGAGTGTTGCTGGAATACAAAATAGTCTCACTCTTGACTATGCTCTACCTTCCATTGTTGCCTGGAACTCTGGCACCAATCTTACTGCACCATGGATAGTAACAACATAGCAGAGCAAGGCTGCTCCAGAGTAAGTTGTTTTACTAAATTTCACAGCTAAGAAATTAGAACTAGCATTTACTACTATTAAAGTTAACTTTTCAAACCATAGGTCTTAAAATGTCTGCTATTAGTTGCAAATGTGAGAATTTAGAAAGTTGCTTAACAATGGGTGCGATTGGTTTTGCTTCAGTGTCTTCTTGCCTTCAGAGATAGTCCTGTTGTTTTCCCTTGTCTTTCATGAAGTGGGAGTGGAGGGGACAACTTTTTAACAGCAGCACAGGCTCTTTGGTTTGATCTGAAGTTTGTGAAATTCTAGAAAGGTCTGTTGAGGCAGACTATGCATCTTCTTTACTGAAAGCATTTAAACATAGATTTGATCATTACGTGTCTGCAAAATGGTGTTTTCACATGATGTTCTGCACAAAGATAAAGCAATAGACTAAAAAATGGTTCAAAGTTATTACAACTTTTATGATTTTATAATTTAACTTTACTATTATTATAAGCTTAAGATAACCAACATATTTAGATGATATTGGAATTTAAATATTTTAACCCAACTGGTTTACCCCTGAGAAACTTCCCTAACTTTGCTCACCAAAAAATATTCCATAGTACGACTTTGAGATTGACTCAAGTAAGGGTACTTGAGTAAAGGTACTTGGAATGGGAACTGTTACCATATAAGGAAACTATTTCTGGATAACCACTGTGAACCACTAAGAACATGGATAAACATCTATCCCCTTAATAAAGTTACTGTGACATCTTGTAATTATAATTAAGGGGGCCCCTGCTTCAAGCACCTACACTTACTCCTGCATATATTATATAGGTGATATATATTATATTATATATTATAGGATATCATATATATTATATGATATATATTATATATTATAGGATATCATATATTATATATTATATGATATTTATCCTATATTATATGTTATATGATAAATATATATCACCTATTATATATAATATATAATTTAAAAGAGTAATGATAACAGATACATCTATTAAACTTTTGTGCTAGGCACCAAACTTAATTTTCTCATTAATTTCTTATAGCAATCTGATGAGGTAGGCACTAATATTATCCCTATTTCACAAATAAAGAAACTGAAGGTTAAAAAGCTAACCAGTTCACTTTAAATCAGGAATAATAGTTTAACATTTGAGGTGATTGTTTGGCCTGAGCTTGTTTGTTTCCCTTCTCTTAGAGATAACAGTCCTGTTCTGCTGTCCAAAGGTTGAAAACAGTAGCTTTCTTTTTTCCTGTGGGCTGTGGGGGGGAAAAAATCCCAAATTAGAATAGAAGCTTTCAATATCAGTGGGAAATTTTGCCTCATTTACCATTTATAGCCAAGAGGAGGCTACACTATTCTCAAGAGAAACTGGCTACGCAATGAAACACGGCCAATAGGACTAAAGATAACTTCACAAAGATCTCTGTGCCCTAGAATGGCATGAAAGCTGTAGAATAACTCCTGTGCCCTAAAACATGTCACACAACTCATTAAAAAGTGGTTGAACATAGATGAATAAAGGGGCATTTTAACCAATCAATAAACTGACCCCCAACTGACTTCTTATCAAAAGAATGTTTTGGTACCATAAAGTCTTCATCACTCAGAATTTACACAAGGCCCTAGGGTAAAAAACACAAGAGATACAAAATTCATAAATTCATAATTGAAATTGATAAATTAATAAATTCATCTCAATGTGGTTAACAAGTAGGTTTACATGTTACAATTCTCCAGTATTTTGTGAAGATTCCTCCTAACTGAAAGGAATGTTTACAGTACCTGGAAGATATGACTTGTGATGAAAATAGTTTGAGATAAGAAGACTTTCAAGGAACCTTACAATCACCAACCACTTTTGTTTTATTGACACCAGTGTCACTGACCAAATACTCTTTTTTTTCTTTTTTTTTTTTTTTTTTTTGAGACAAGAGTTTCACTCTTGTCGCCCAGGCTGGAGTGCAATGGTGCAATCTCAGCTCACTGCAACCTCCACCTCCTGGGTTCAAGTGATTCCCCAGCCTCAGCCTCCCAAGTAGCTGGGATTACAGGTGCCCGCCACCATGCCCGGCTAATTTTTATATTTTTAGTAGAGACAAGGTTTCACCATGTTGGTCAGGCTGATCTCGAACTCGACCTCAGGTGATCCACCCACCTTGGCCTCCCAAAGTGCTGGGATTATAGGCATGAACCACTGTGCCCAGCCACTAAATACTCTTAATGAACAATTTTTCTTACAATCAAACACTTGGCTCAAACTATATATATATATATATAATTTTTACTGGGATTTCAACTACTGGACATTTTCTGTTAATCCAAGCTCACAATGAACTAACTCTCCATAACTTCTCAGGTGTGCAGACAGACAGGTATGACTGTCAAAAAATGCCTACCTCCTATTTATCACAAACCTTTTCAGCCTGCCTTTCACTGAGGAATATATAAGATTGTGTGCAGGACACTTCTTAAGTAGCTTTCATTTTTATCATGGTAGATCCACATTTAGGTGATTAAAATATTTGGCATGGAATTTGTATTTTTCCAACTTGAAATGTATGAAAAATATATATTACTTTTTATGTTAACTAGAGGCTTTATAATTATGTGTCAGTCTTTATTTAAAAAAAATAGTCATTCAATCAAATGAGTATGCACCTGCTGTGTGAATTAAGCTTACATTGGAAGGCATATAGAAGTGGCAGAGCAGAAATAAATGAAAAAATAAAACCTTTGACTTTTCTCACTTTATAACAAAAGATTTCCACTGTACTCTAGAGCCAAAGACAGCTGCTTCAAGTGCTCAATAGAAGGAAACATCAGAAGGTTAGGTGTAGTTTTTTAATTGCGCTTCACTAAGAACATGGATACACATCTCTCCCCTTAATAAAGTTATTGTGACATCTTGTAACTATAAATGATGGGGCCCCTGCTTCAAGTACCTACACTTACTTCTGCAAAATGACTCTTTCAGCTGTGTTCACATTTGGCCTCTAACTCCAGTGAGAATGAAACAGAAGGAAGTAGAGCTATAATACCATCTGAGTGATTTAGAACAGACATAAGGAAAGGTACTACTCCCTGAAAGTTTATACACTCATAGATAAGGGATTATGTAACCAGGGTGATATACATCTGGTCCTGCCCGGAAGCTGAGTAATGTAGTACTTCATGTTTCTGGTCACTAAATGAATGAATTGGAAACAAAAATTATTGTTGTGTACTGGTGGTTTTAGGGAAAGGGGACAAACATATTTCAAATTGATACGTAAGTACTACATTTAAGAGTCTTAATTCCCTAAAGCAACTATGAATGAGCTTTAGGAAAACTATGAACACCTTGAAATTAAGTATACACAATTTCATATAGGTACATACATACACTTTTATAGAAGAAGAAGACTTGTATCTTTCATTGGATTCTCTGTGTAGTATATAGTCACACACACAAAATGATTTAATATTACTTGTAGTGTTGATGAAAAGAGTCAAACTCTGTAAAATAATTTAGGAGATTTATTCTGGGCCAAATAAGAGTGACCATGGCCCGTGACACAACCTTCAGGAGGTGCTGAAAGCATGTTCCCAAGGTGGTCGGGGTACAACTTGGTTTTATACATTTTAGGAAGGCATGAGACATCAATCAAATACATTTTAAAAATACATTGTTTTGTTTCAGAAAGGCAGGACAACTCAAAGCCAGGGCTTCCAGGCTATAGGTAAATTTAAACATTTTCTGGTTGACAATTGGTTGAGTTGATCTGAACACCTGGGATCAAGAGAAAGGAAATTGGCCTGATGTGGTGGCTCACGCCCGTAATCCCAGCACTTTGGGAGGCCAAGGGGGGCGCATCACCTGAGGTCAGGAGTTTGAGACCAGCCTGGCCAATATGGTAAAACTGCGCCTCTACTAAAAATACAAAAAATTAGCCGGGCATGTTGGCGGGCACCTGTAATCCCAGCTACTCAGGAGGCTGAGGTGAGAGAATCCCTTGAACCCAGGAGGCGGAGGTTGCAGTGAGCCAAGATCGTGCCACTGCACTCCAGCCTGGGCAACAGAGTGAGACTCCATCTGAACAAAAGAAAATAATAATAATAATAATAGAAAGGAAATGTTCAGGTTAGGATAAAGGATTGTGGAGACCAAGTTTTATTGTGCAGAAGCTCTCAGATAGCAGACTTCAGAGAAAGAGAAGTTTGTAAAATGTTTCTTATCGGACCTAAAAGGGTGCCTGGCCCTGAGCTGATTATCTTCTGGATCTGGAAAGGAAGGATGGAAAACAAAGGGGAAAGGGTATTCTCTGTAGAATGTGGATATTTCCCACAAGACTTTGCAGAGCAATTTGAAGGTATGGCAAGGGAATATATTTTGGGTTAAATATTTTGATTATTTCCTTGTCTCATAATGTTATGCCAGAGTCAGACTGGAAAGTAAGTCACAATATATAGGGTTAAATAAAACCCATCTGATGGGAATTTATGGTTTGTAGGGCATGACTCCCTGGACCTCTTAGATAGGAATTTGTGTAAGACAAAAAATCAGAGTTTAGTCCTCAGTAGATACCTTTGAAATCAGGGAAACGATAATTCACATAGATTCAAATGGTGATGTTTTCAATGTGTTGTAAACTATGAATAAAAAAACAATTCTCCTGCAGTTTCTGACCCTTGTGTTCCAATCTACAATTGCTTCCAACATATTCCCTATCCTATTGAAGGAATTCTGATTTGGAAAAATGATTTTATAAATATAATACGACCATACTTCTCACTGGCTATGGCCCTGACTTCCCTCTGGCCACTTCTTGTCTCCCTCATGCTCTCTGTCCCAGGCCTATCGATAACCTGCACTTTCCAGTGTGTTTTGTGCTCTTTCTGTCCTCTTACCCATTGTACACATAGCTTCTCTCTGAAACAGTATATCCACCTTTTGCCTTCAACAGATTAACCCTAATTGTCTTTCAGGATTCCTCTCTGGTGACCTTCAACCAGGACCCTGGGCAAATCTGCATCAATACACATGCCAAGTTGCATTAAAATAATGTGTTTATTTTCTTCCGTTTCTGAATTGCAGACTTTCTTGAGATCATACATGTTTAGTACTTTATTTACCTTGATAAGCCTGCAGCCTCATACCACATCTGGCATTTAATAGGCCAACAGAACTAGTGACCCAGCATGGGGTCCTGAGCTAGATGGTCAATCTCTCTGCTTGGGAAGGTTGATTGAAGGTTGATTATTTTGGAAAACAAACGAGTGGTAATGACCAAAAAAGTTGACAGTTCTTCTTTTTCAGGATGTATGTATTTTAGACAAAAAATGCTACATAGGCTAAAGAAATTAACAACTACTTTTAGAACTAATTTCATGGAGAAAGAAGCAATATAGAAAATCCCTGGTACTAAGGAAACTTTCCTGAAACCACTGAAGTGACTAAATTCATGTCACATAGTTGATGCCTTAAGAGACCTACTGTTACCCAGTGTGATCACTAAATGATAGAGCTGAATTTCTGCCCCATCCTAACTCTGCTTATCCTTAAATATCAGGATGCCTGCTGTAAGAAATTCTTTTTGTAATCAAAGCAGTTGAGACTGGTTAAAACCAAGATCGCTGACCAAATGACTTTTAAAAGACCTCAAGTTTCATTATAATTTCATTTCCTTGCTAAATGGGACTCCCACCAGCACCATGACAGTTAGCAATTGCCATGACAATGCCTGGAAGAAGTCATAAAAGGAACAAAAGGAAGGTGGTACTACTAGTTCTGGGAAGTTCACTGCCCTTGTCCAAAACAGACAGGGATTACTCCCCTCGCTTTTAATGTTCAACCCCTTTATTAGAAAAACAATTGTATATTTTAAACCACTCATCCCTCACTCATCAAGAAGTCGATTTGTAAGCCATGTTCCTGCTCCTCAATTCTATGACCATTGAATAAAACCTTCACCGCTTGACACTCATATTCAGTTTTATGTCATGGCTTCATGACACCAAACAGGGAAAGACTCCATTTTTATGGGTATTGGCTTTGTCAGTAACAAAACTAGTGACTCAGAATGGGGCCCTGGGCTAGATGATCAATCTATCTGCTTGGGAATCACCCTTACCCACCCTAGAGACTCGACAACTGGCACCTGACAGCATCAGTTGGTAATGGACACACATTTGTCCTGACTTTCCATGCAGGGATCAGCTCTGGGGAAGGTAACGTACCATTGTTGTAAGAACATAAGCAGGCAGGCAAAGGTTATATAGCTGTATTGGGAAGGACCCCCTAAGCTAAGCACAGTGGGGATGCTCGCCCAAAATCAGGGTTGTGCACAGGGATGCCCTGCACGAGGCCATGGTCCCATCCTCAGTAGAGGGCCCTGTGGGAGTTCTCTAAAGTGTGAGAGGAACCAGAGCATTTGAGGAGGATGATACAGAGACTGAGAGGTGAAGGAACCACTTTTGAGGGATTAGAAGAAATCCCCATTCTAAGGCTAAAGTGCCTAGGGGAGAACCTCTGAGACAGGGTGCCAGGGACACCTGGGTGGCCTTCAGGAAGACACCAGAGACAGCTGGGTACAATGGCCAATATTGGTTTTGTGCACAATAAGGAAAATCTAGAGTTCAAATGGTTAACCTGCAACTTTAGGGTTAAGTAGAGTCTTCTAAAGCTCTCTGTTTTCCTCTCTTTTCTCCTCTGCTTTGAATCTGGTGTTACCAAGTTGCTGGGGCTGAGAGAAGACTCATTATTTATGGTCTAACTGAAATGGAAACATTAGAAACTGAAAAAAAAAACAAAAAACAAAAAGTAAAAGAGGGTTTTTAAAATAAAATGCCATAGAAAATACTTTACCCAAATTTCGATTCACAGCCTTCCTTGGATTATGTACTGGAGAAACAAAGTTTAGCTAGGGGAATAGGTTCCAATTTTGTTTAAAAAATTAGATTCATTAAAAAATAAATAAATAAATTTTAAAAATAAAAAAAATTATAAAATAAAAAAATTAAAAATTAAAAATAATAAAAAATAAAAAGATAAAAATAAATAAATAAATAAAAAGTACCTTAGACCTTAAAGTATAATAAAAATAAATAGATTCAGCTATATTTTATAAAATGGGTAATTTATATTACTATCTCATGGCTAAAATTTCAAGGTAAAAGCCATTGGATCTTGTGTGTATGTGTGTGTGTATGCATAAATGTGTTTATATGTATACATTTGTACTATCCTATGTGGTATGTCTAGCATGCTACCAAATGGCTTCTAAGTAAATGAATACTCATAAATTTTAAAAGTCCAAATATTCTTTAAGTTTACATGAATTTAGTAATTTTTGATTAAAAACTTGTTTTTTTAATAAATTGAAATTAAAAAGCCTTGAAAATTATTAGCATACATTCTTATCTGTGTTTACTGATTAAGATGTCAAGGTTTGGCACAAATGCTGTAAGACTACAAATGCAGCCAAAAATAAACTTGTGTAATTTTTTGACAGATAAGACTAATTTAATATTGCAGGTTCAATAAAAACAGAAAATTCTTGTTTGTTAGTGGCAAAATACCTATGTGTTTAACTTTAAGTTTCATTCTTAGGTAAACACCTGATATTCACAGGCTATAAAAATAGTTAATAAAAAATTAAATTGAAATGATAACTAACTTTCTCTAATATGTGCATTTTCATAAGTAATCTAGATAAACTCTTAAAAATGAAAGAATTAAATACATATAAAAGGGATAAATACTTGTAGGTAAACTTTCTATGTAATTTAAAATCTTAAAATTATTTTAAATTCAATAGTAAATGCTTGCTAGATGTCTGGGTCATTTCCAATGAAAAGGGATTATAATATGAAAAAACATGTTTCTAAGACTTGTGGAATGGTTTCACCTATAAAATGATGACATCTAAAAAACCATTCAGGATTTCTTACTTCTCAGGTTTTTACTAAAATGTGAGGCAACTAAGAAAAAAAATTTTAATTAATATACAATTCTGTAAGTTGGGGTATTTTTGTTGACCAGAGATAGAGTTTAACTGCTGAGACCCGCTCGATCGGGGAGACCCTAACCCAGTGGTGCTAGAGGAATTCAAGACACAGACACAGAAATATCGAGGTGTGAAGTGGGAAATCAGGGGTCTTCCAGCCTTCAGAGCTGACAGCCCCAAACAGAGATTTACCCACATATTTATTAACAGCAAACCAGTCATTAGCATTGTTTCTATAGATATATGATTAACTAAAAGTATCCCTTATGGGAAATGAAGGGATGGGCTGAATTAAAGGAATAGGTTGGGCTAGTTAACTGCAGCAGGAGCATGTCCCTAAGGCACAGATTGCTCATGCTATTGTTTGTGGCCTAAGAATGCCTTTAAGCAGTTTTCTGCCCTGGGCAGGTCAGGTGTTCCTCACCCTCATTCCCGTAACCCCAAACCTTCCAGCTTGGGCATTAGGGTCATTATGAACAAGTTACAGTGCTGTAGAGATTTTGTTTATGGCCAGTTTTGGGGACAATTTATGGCCAGATTTTGAGGGGCCTGCTCCCAACATTTAACTGTAGAAAAGCTGAGGTGGCAGAATTCTGAAATAGCAGCAAAAGGTTTATGTTTATGCCCATATTAAACATATGGGCCATAGATGACCAGCCCATCTATTTACAATATTCAGGATCTGGGGTTTTCCATATGCATCTGTACTGCCATCCCTCAACTTCAAATTTATCCCCATCAGCACACTCATTTCTTTCCTGGATCTGCCTTGGCCATAAAAGATACAACTCTTCTGGGTGATATCCCATCATATAAATCTAGGCATTATCTCCTAGTGTCTCTGGGTCTCTTCACAGTATTTTTTTTTTTTCTTAAACTTTTTTTTTGACGATGTCTTGCTCTGTCACCCAGGCCGGAGTGCAGTGGCATGATCTTTGCTCACTATAACCTTCATCTCCAGGGTTCAAGCTATCCTCCTACTTCAGTCTCCCCAGTAGCTGGGACTACAGGCACAAGACACCATGCTAATTTTTGTATTTTTTTGTAGAGACAGAGTTTTGCCTTGTTACCCAGGCTGGTCTTGAACTTCTGGGCTCAAGCAATCTGCCCACCTCAGACTGGTGCTGTTATTACAGGTGTGAGCCTCTGGGCCCAGCCTCTTCCCAATCTCTGACTCCAGAGCACACTAGGGGCCTGTCTCTTCAGTGAAGGAGGCTTCCACTGGTGGTGTTGAGGGCATCTTGGGCATTGACTCAGGTGCGGGGGTTACTCTCTTCTTAGAGATAACCCTGATAGAGCTGGCAAAAGGGAGACAGTTCACTCTCTGATGGCTGTTTACAGCTGTACCATGGGTACCAGGGTTCACCTGAGACCAGGGTGGGGACTGGCAGAGAAGCACTCATAGCTCCATGAGAGGCACTAAAATCAAGGTCCTGGGGTTCAACTTGGGAGATGTGGTAACTGAGGACACCATGATCTCTGATTTTCTGGATGACATGGGTCAACATCTTATGCTGCTTCATACGGACTCCTGTGTATGGAGCATGGAAAATAATACCCGTGTGGGCACTGACAAACTGTTCCGAGAGCTTAACAATCCTAAAATCAACATGTAACTTGTGATCTTGGCAGATGGGGCAGGGATTCCCAGCAACTTTATTCCTGTTGGTAAAGTTTTGTCCTAAAATAAAATGACTTCTTATTTTAAAATAGGTAGTACAAACAAATCAGAAGGTCAAAATATGTTGTTCATAGTCTCAGTCCTAATAAAGATTGTAGGAAACAAATTTATAAAATAAATTTTGTATGTAATTTAATTGCCTACAATTAAAAAGAAATTATCTATAACAGTCTTTCTAAGTTTGGTCACCTATCTTAAGATTTTTCTAAGGTATTAATTTACTCTTAAAATTGTAAGAGATTTGTTTTTTAATTCTACAATCTTAGACCTATAACTCACTTACCCCCAGTGGCTTCTGCAGGCAACACACCTCATCCTCACCAATCACCCATTGATTCCTTTCAGAGAGTGAACCCAGATGGTACCCAGTGCAGGGCATCTTACCAGCCTTCCTCTATGATTCCCTCTGGCAAGTTACCAATGAGAAAGAGAGATGGTTATTGTACATGTTCTCTTCACAACTTCAGATATTCACAACTAGAAGTCACATTTTAGAGTATTTTTGAGACCCATAACCCCAACCAAGCAGATGTCCAGTCCCTTTTGAACATTCTCCTCACTGGATGAAAAATTAAAAAAAAAAAAAAAAAAAAAAAGAAGAAGAAGAAGAAAGAAAATAAAATCCTCTGTTATTAGAAGTGCTAGGGAGGAAATGGACAGAACCCACAGAGACAAGATAAAAAATCCTGTTAAGAGACCAGGGAATGAGGTTGTGACAGACCTTGACCCCATTTGGGATCCTGAGACAGGAATGAAAAAGGCAAGATTCAGGCATGATGAAACATTAATGTTAAAGGGAATAAGGCCACAGAAGAAAGACCCACTAACTGGAGTAAGCTAAGAAAAATTAATCAACAACCCCAGAAAGGTCTATATATCTTCCCAGAGAGGTTGAGAGGAAAATATGAAGTTGTATACTGCTCTTACTCCTGATTCAGCAGAGGGAGAGAGGCAGTTCTGAAATCTATTTATCTCCCAGAGGACATCAGACATTAGCTATAAACTCCAAAAGGTAAAATTAGAGCTCAATGCTCCCATCTTAAGACTAATATACCTAGGCAATAAGATGTTCAACAACCAAGAAGGGGAGGAGGAGCATAAAGAAGAAAGAGAGGCCAAAAAGCAAGCCCAACTACTGGCTGTTACCTATTTGCATTCAGTTGATGCAGAGTGAAGATTTGCAGTCCTTGTGTTTTTCAGAAATTAAGCATAGTTTACTTACTAAGGGCTTTGAAGGCTCTTGGAAAATCACAGCTCTGGTGAGTTACTGCTGGTCCTCTAACCAATAGAAAAGATTCCAAAGACCTAAGAGACTAGGACCAAACCAATGTGTCTTCTGCAAGGAAAAGGGTCACTGGAAAAGGGACCCATCTGAAAGGAAAGGGAAGGGGGAATGTCCCACCTAGGTGTTTCAGAGTAGCAGATGGTCAAAGTAGAAAAAAAAAAAGTCTACAGGTCCTAGGGGCTCCTTAGTTGGCCCTCTACTTCAAGGTGTCCTGACTGTCATTGGATGTAGGGGACAAGCCTGTTGGGTCCTTGGTTGACACAGGGGCCACCTACTCTGTTTTGAACACACCCAGGGGTATACTTACTTAACAAAGTGGCAGGATTTCCCAGATAGAAAAAAAAACCCAGCAGCTAACATGGACTGTGTCGTCTCAAGAGTTCAAACCCTATACCCAGTCTCAAAAATATTTGGAGAGGCCTGGAGTTACTGACTCTTGAACAAGGAACCCTCTTCCAATATGTGGATAACATCCTTGTTGCCAGCCTTTCTAAAAAATTTGGGATCAAAATACCCATTAACCTTTAACTTCCCAGCAGAAAGGAGTTCTAAGATATTCCCCCAAAAGCACAAATATCTCAGCAACAAGTAATCTATCTGTAGTTACTCCTAGAAGAAGAACAACAAAGTTAGTCCCAAGGGAGATGGGAAGTAATATGCCAAGTACAGCAATCAAAGACCTGGAAACAACTTCAAGGGTTCCTGGGCATAGCAGGATTTGGCAGCCTCTGAATTGCTAGCTTTGACCTCATTGCCAATCCTCTATAAAAATAATTAAAAGGACACAGGGCCTTTTAAATGAATGACAAATTGTAACCAAGCATTCCCCAAACTTAAAACACAGCTCACAAGGGCCCCAGCTTTAAGCCTACCCAACTTAACTAAATCTTTCTATCTTTATGTTCATGAAAAGGGAAAAGCCTTGAGTACTAACTTAAAGGTTGGGCCCACTGACCCACGTAGTATCCTACTTTTTCATGCAGTTGGACCCAGTTGCTAAAGGCTGGCCACCCTGCCTTTGGTTGATGGCAGTCATGGCCCTCCTTTGAAAAGAGAGAAGTTTGGACAACCCCTAACCATCTGAACTCTCCACCATACCCAGACCCTCATAAAAGAAACAGGAATAGAATGGCTATCTCCAGGCAAGGCTCTCCAGTTGCAAAGTTATTGCAGGCTGTAAGAAATTTAGCTCAGCTGGCAATAGTTCATGGCCATGGCCACCAGAAGGGGAAACTAAGGTAATTAAAGAAAATAATAAAGTCAATCTAATGCCAAAACAAGCAGCTTTAAGAAAGTTACCCTTCAAATGCCACTTTTGCTTTCCCTCTTGAATCCTGCTCCTTGTTTTAAAACAAAACAAAACAAAACAAAACAAAACAAAACAAAAAACCCTGGTTTACTCTTTAAAAAAATGGAAAAAGCCCTCCAAATTGGAATATACCTGATGTTCTAAATCATCCAGGAGGGCTAATAAGTCCTCATGAACAACTTATTTTCCCAGAAGAAATTACATTATAGGCCATTAGAGAAGCTCATTCTACCACTCACTTTGGTTATGAGGCTCTTCAAAACCGGCTTTTCAAGAGCATGATGGCCCCAAAGTTCAGGGAGCTAGACAAGGAGATGGTTGAGATTTTCCCCACATGCTATGTTAAAAATTCTAATAACCACCTCTCAGAGTTGGGTGGGGGAGGCAAAAGGGAGCTGCTCAGTTGGTGAAGTACCAACATAAACGTCCAGGGGAAGATTGGAAAATTTATTTCACAGATATGCCCAGAGCCTTATAAACCGTTAAATACCTCCTGGTTCTCATTGACACTTTTCTCAGGATGGGCAAAAGACTTTGCCACCCACACTGAGATTGCACATGAGATGGTAAAGTTACTACTGAAGAAAAATTGTCCTCAGATTCAGGCTGCCTGAGTCCATTCAAAGAAGTATTGGACCAGCATTTACATGTTCCATTACTAAGGCTACTTCTGAGGGTCTCAGAATAAAATGGTATCTACATGCCACCTGGAGACTGCAGTCTTCATTTATAGGATATACCCAGCTAAAGGTAGCTGTGTGAACCTAAGGAATAAAGTCCCTTTTATTGAGTTGAATCACTCTCAGATCTAAAATTACTGATGTGTTTGAGGACAAAAACCCTCAAACAAAATAAGTTACCCTGGGCCTGCATATACTTTCTGTCAGGACTTTGTTTACTTGCCCTCTTATATGTATCCTCATCTTTGCTTTGGGAGTAACCTTGTTGCATCCAGAGCCTACCGTGTTTGGAAAACACATGACCTCAAGGAGATTGCCCCCTATGGCACTTAATCCCCAGAGAAGTCAAAATCTTTGTTTCCTGTCCCCCTTTTGCCCAAGGAATAAAAGGGTGATTAGGTTTATTCTAGCTTCCATCAGGATAACAGGCAGTCTCCTAAAAAGCTGGGGAAGGTTTGCCTACCATGAGATTACCCTCTGCAACCTCATGACAGTTACGAAATGCGAGTTGATGAGAATGATGATCCTCTTACGTGAATTCTCCCTAGTCTCATTAGCCAATATTGCGCTTAGTAACTATCTGGCTCTTGATTACTTGTCACAACAAGGTGAGGTGTATATAGTATAGTCACCAAGTCTTCCTCTTATACTTGGGTACAAGATTAATTCAAAAAGATATTAAAATAATCTACAACCAGGCCAAGTGGTTCCACCAATTAACCAAAAGGACACAGACCCTCAAGGAATATAAAAACATCATAAAATAGGCCATCCCTAATCTCACTTAGTTCTTGTTCTTCCTGGGCCCTTTAACTACTATTGTACTTCTCTTGATTTGGGGGCCCTGTCTCCTAAATTGTCTGGTCTTATTTGTGTCTAAACAAATAGAGGCCATAAAACTACAGATAGCAGTTACTCAGTGATATAAACAGCTAGGCTCACACCCAGGAGATAACCAGACCTACCTAAGACTAGCTACAGAATAATTTCACTCCTCGGGGGACATATCAGCATCCAAATTCAGCTTGAAGAAGTTATAGAAGATGGATCCTCACATGTTTGAACCTCTAAAGAAGTGAATATAAGAAAAGGGGGGATTTGTTACCCAGTGTGATTACTACATGACATACCTGAATTTCTACTCAACACTAACTCTGCTTATCTTTAAAAAACTGGATGTTTGCTGTAAGAAGTTTTCTGTGTATTCAGACTAGCTGAGACTGGTTAGGTCCAAGATAGCTGATACGGTTTGGATCTGTTTCCCTACCGAATCTCATGTCAGATTGTAATCCCCAATGTTGGAGGTAGGGATGGGTGGGAGGTGATTAAATCATGGGGGTGGTTTCTCAGAAATGGTTTAGCACCACCCCCTTGGTGCTGTTCTTGTGACAGTGAATTCTCATGAGATCTGGTTGTTTAAAAATGAGTGGTATCTTCCCCCTCACTCTCTCTTCCTCCTTCTTCAACCATGTAAAGTGCCTGCTCCCATTTTGCCTTCAACCATAAGTAAAAGTTCCTTGAGGCCTCCCCGCAAGCATATGGACCATGTGAAAGAAATCAGGCACATTCCTCAGCCCCGGGCTCAACACAAACAGGCCCAGTACAAACACATCCCACCATATATCTCTCAACTTCCTGAGCCCAGTACAAATACATCCCACCATATATCTCTCAACTTCCTGAGCCCAGTACAAACACATCCCACCATATATCTCTCAATTTCCTGAGCCCAGTACAAACACCACCTGGAAAATCCCCGATAAGGACACAGCCGTTTGTGGTTTTACTGAAAGCGCGGGAACCAATAGAAAAACTACTAAATGTATAACTTAAAATGTAAACCAATTGTAATGCTGTAACCAAAAGAATTCCCTTGTTCCTCTGTAACTTTACGTATCCTATTTACATCGGGCTATAAAAAGCAAGCACTCGCATTGTTCGGGGCCCTCTTGTATGCTGTGGAATGGAGGGACCAAGTTCAAACTTGCAGTAAAAGATCCTTGCCACTTGGCTTTGACTCTGGACTCTGGTGGTCTTCTTTGGGGAACAAACGGTCTGGGCTTTACATCTGGGGGCTCGTCCAGGATTCCCCAAGCCCACCAGACCACTGATCAATGGATCTACCAGGATCGATCTGCTGATAGGTGAGCCGGCTCGTCTCTGTTTGTCTGTCTGTGTCTGTTCTGAACCTGTATCTGTGACTCACGAGGTTTGAAACTGAAGCTGACGCAGTCCTGGCGGACGCGCTATAGGACAGCCAGCGGAGACCGGTGGGAGACGTCCCCTGGCTCTCGTCTGATCTAGATTTTTATCTGAACTGATTCTGACCTGGGCTTCCGGAGCGTGCTTGCGGCTAGATATTATTTATACGCCAGATTTCCTTTACAGGAATTCTAACCCATATTCTTTTACAGGAAGAGACTACAAATTATTACAGGATGGGTAATACCCAGAGTACTCCCCTATCTCTCCTTACAAGTAATATCAGGAATGTTAGAGTGAGGGGCCATGATCTTAGTATGGAAATCAGGAAGGGAAAGCTAATTACTCTGTGCCGCTCCGAATGGCCGGCCTTTGATGTGGGGTGGCCACCCGAAGGGACGTTCCGACTTGCTGTCATCACTAGAGTAAAGTCCAAGATTTTCCTACCTGGGCGTGCGGGCCACTTGGATCAAATCCCATATATCGTCATATGGCAGGACCTTGTTGAGAACCCGCCTCCTTGGCTGTCCCCTTTCCAATTAGCCCCTGAACCCTGTAAGGCACTGGTTGCTCGGCCGCTAAAATCCAAGCAACCGACTGCCCCCCCCATCCAGTTCTACCTGATAGCGGAGACCCACTGTCCCCAGAACCCCCTCCGTACCCCTCTGGGCCCCAGGCCCCAGCCCCCCGGGCTGAGCTGCGGGAAGGAGCAGGCGGACGGGAGGCGGCCGGCACACCCGGACCTGCTGAAAGTGAAAGTAACTCTGAAGGGCCAGCGGGGCGGATGCGAGGATGCACTTTGCGGGCTAGCCCCCCCCAGCTGCCTGACTCCACAGTGGCTCTACCCCTTCGGGAAATAGGACCCCCAGATGACATGGAAATCCCGAGGCTCCAGTACTGGCCATTCTCTACCAGTGATCTGTATAACTGGAAGACTCAGAGTGCTCGGTTTTCAGAGAACCCCAAAGATTTACTGGCTTTATTGGATAGTGTCATGTTCACCCACCAGCCCACTTGGGATGATTGTCAGCAGCTCCTCCGAATCTTGTTTACCACGGAAGAGCGAGAGAGAATACAGGTAGAAGCTAGAAAGCTGGTCCCGGGGGACGACGGTCAACCGACTGCCAACCCCGACCTCATAAACGCAACCTTTCCTCTGACCAGGCCGGCGTGGGACTACAACACGGCAGAAGGTAGGGGACAGCTACACCTTTATCGCCAGACTCTAATGGCAGGTCTCCGGGCAGTTGCTCGCAAGCCCACTAATTTGGCTAAAGTATACTCTGTTCTGCAGGGAAAGACAGAAAGCCCAGCTACCTACTTAGAAAGATTAATGGAAGCTTTTAGACAGTACACCCCCATAGACCCAGAGGCTCCAGGAAGTCAGGCAGCTGTCGTAATGTCTTTTGTAAATCAGGCGGCCCCAGACATTAAAAGGAAACTCCAGAAATTAGAAGACTTAGAGGGAAAACAGATTCAGGACCTCCTTCAGATAGCCCAGTGGGTTTACAATAACAGAGATACTCCAGAATAAAAGCAATTTAAGGCCACTGAAAAAATGACCAAGGTCCTGGCAGCAGTAGTACAGAAAAAGCATCTACAGCCAGAGAACACCCAACCCAGGCGGTCCCCCAGACATGATAATCTGAGCAAAGACCAATGTGCATACTGTAAGGAAGCTGGCCACTGGGTAAGAGATTGCCCCAAAAAGAAACAACGAGGACAGGGACCCCCTAGGTGTACACCCGTACTAGTCACTCAAGACGAAGACTAGGGAAGATGAGGTTCAGACCCCCTCCCCGAACCTAGGGTCCCTTTGCAAGTGGAGGGGTCCCCAGTTCAGTTCTTGGTCAATACGGGAGCACAGCACTCGGTCCTAGTTAAAACTAATGGAAAATTATCCTCCAAGTCCTCGTGGGTACAAGGGGCCACAGGAGTTAAGAAATACCCCTGGACAACACACAGAACAGTAAACCTCGGAGCCAGGAATGTAACCCATTCTTTCCTGGTCATCCCTGAGAGCCCCTGTCCCCTATTAGGGAGAGACCTGCTAACTAAAATGGGAGCACAGATCCATTTCCTCCCCGAAGGGCCCGTCGTGACCAACTCCCAAAATCAGCCCATGTCCGTCCTGACTATAACCCTAGAAGATGAGTACCAGCTCCACCAGGAGCGAGCGGCCCCTGACCAGGACATAGCAACCTGGCTCCAGCAATATCCAGGAGCTTGGGCGGAAACGGGGGGCTTAGGACTAGCAAAACACCATCCTGCCTTGTTTGTTGAACTCAAGCCTGGGACAGACCCCGTTCGGGTACGCCAATACCCGATGCCCCTAGGGGCCAAAGAAGGGATTGCACCACATATTCGCCGGCTCCTTGACCAAGGGGTCCTTCGCCCATGTCACTCGCCCTGGAATACTCCATTGTTGCTGGTACGAAAACCTAGTAGCGGAGAATACAGACCTGTACAAGACTTGAGAGAAATCAATAAGAGGGTTATGGACATACATCCAGCTGTGCCTAACCCGTACACCCTCCTGAGTACCCTAAACCCTAAACATCAATGGTACACTGTTTTAGATTTGAAAGATGCTTTCTTCAGTTTGTCTTTAGCCCCTCAGAGCCAAAAGCTCTTCACCTTCGAGTGGACTGACCCTGAGAGGGGCATAAGTGGCCAACTGACATGGACCAGACTGCCGCAGGGATTAAAAAACTCTCCTACCCTGTTCGATGAGGCCCTCCATGAAGACCTGGGTGAGTACCGACGCAAACACCCTGAAATAACCTTACTACAGTATGTTGATGACCTCCTGATTGCTACTGAGACCCAAGAAGCTTGTATTCAAGGGACCAAGGGTCTCTTACAAGCTCTAGGGAACCCAGGCTACTGAGCCTCAGCAAAGAAAGCTCAAATCTGTAAATCAGAAGTAACATATCTGGGGTACCTGCTAAAAGGAGGGCAGCACTGGTTAACAGACGCCCGGAAGCAGACTGTTCTGCAGATCCCCAGGCCACAATCCACCCGACAAGTAAGGGAATTCCTGGGGTTGGCAGGATTTTGTAGACTATGGATACCTGGGTTCGCAAAGCTGGCTAAACCCTTGTATCAGGCAACACGAGGGCAGCAGCCATTTAATTGGACAGAAGAAGCTGAGTCGGCTTTCCAACAGATCAAAACCGCCCTACTCTCTGTGCCTGCACTGGGACTACCTGATGTCACCAAGCCCTTCCACTTATACGTGGATGAGAGCAAGGGTGTTGCCAAGGTGGTAATAACTCAGAACTTAGGCCCCTGGCGGAGGCCGGTTGCCTACCTGTCAAAGAAATTAGACCCAGTGGCTTCCGGGTGGCCCCCTTGTCTCCGAATGATTGTGGCCACGGCCCTGATGGTACAAGATGCTGATAAACTTGTCATGGGTCAAGAATTACAGGTCGTTACCCCACATGCCATCTAGGGTGTACTCAAACAGCCACCTAATCGATGGATAAGTAACGCCTGGCTCACCCACTACCAAGGACTACTACTAAATCCCCTCAGGATAACTTTCCTGCCCCCAACAACCTTAAACCCTGTCTCGCTGCTGCCCAACCCGGACCTGGACGCCCCGCTCCATGATTGCACCGAGATACTAGCTCAGGTGCACGGAGTTCGAGAGGACCTGCAGGACCGCCCACTTCCTGACGCTGACCTAGTCTGGTTCACTGATGGGAGCAGCTTCGTACACCAAGGCCAGAGGTACGCTGGAGCGGCAGTGACTTCAGAGACTGAGGTAATCTGGGCAGAACCCCTGCCCCCGGGAACATCGGCCCAGAAGGCCGAACTGATAGCGCTCACCCAAGCTCTTACCTTAGGGGCAGGGAAGAAACTGACAGTATACACAGACAGCCGATATGCTTTTGCTATGGCGCACATACATGGGGCCATTTACAGGGAGTGAGGGTTACTAACAGCTGAAAGAAAAGAGATAAAAAACAAGCAAGAGATCCTAGCCCTGTTAACAGCCCTATGGAGACCAGAAAAATTGGCTATTGTACATTGCCCAGGGCATCAGAAACCAACGACTCCAATTGCTCAAGGCAACTTTCTGGCAGACCAAACTGCAAGGAGTGTGGCAAAGGCTCCCAGCCAACTCCTTGCACTCCAGCTCCCTGATCCGGGCCCCCGGGACTTGCCATATTTCCCTGATTATTCAGAACAAGATCTGCAGTGGATCGACAAACTTACCCTGAAACAGATCCAGAATGGGTGGTGGACTGATACTAATGGCCAAACCATCCTACCAGAAAAATTAGGACAACAAGTGTTAGAACACATCCACTGAACCACCCACCTGGGTGCCCGGCGGATGATGGACCTGATCAGACACTCCAAGCTCAAAATCAGACATATATAGCCGAGACAGCCAGCAGCATCGTGACAAGTTGCAAAGTCTGCCAGCTTAACAGCGCCTACCCCAAATCCCAGGCTGCAATGGGAACAAGGCTCAGGGGAACCAGGCCTGGTATCTACTGGGAAGTAGATTTTACTGAGATAAAGCCAGGAAAATACGGGTATCGGTACTTACTTGTCTTTGTAGATACTTTTTCAGGGTGGACTGAAGCATTCCCAACCAAAAGGGAAACTGCTCAGGTTGTAGCAAAGAAAATTCTGGAAGATATCCTCCCCAGGTATGGCTTCCCCATCCAGATAGGGTCAGATAATGGGCCGGCCTTTTTCGCTAAGGTAAGTCAGGATTTGGCTTCCATCCTTGGGGCAAATTGGAAACTACATTGCGCTTACAGGCCCCAGAGTCAGGACAGGTAGAGAGAATAAATCGGACCTTAAAGGAGACCTTAACTAAATTGACTATGGAGACTGGTGCTAATTGGGTAGTCCTTCTCCCCTACGCTCCGTTCCGGGCCCATAATACCCCTTACAGACTGGGCCTTACCCCTTACGAAATCATGTATGGCAGACCCCCACCCCTGGTTCCCAGCCTAAAAGATGATCTGCTCAAGTCTGAAACAGAAAATGTCTCTGAACTCTTATTTTCCCTACCAGCCTTGCAGAAAATTCATCAAGAAATCTGGCCCAAGTGGAAGGAACTATATGAGACCGGTCCCCCACCGACACCCCATCCGTACCAGCCGGGAGACTGGGTCCTGGTTAAGCGACACCAACAAGAGACCCTAGAACCCAGGTGGAAGGGACCACTCCAGGTACTCCTAACCACACCCACCACCCTGAAGGTAGAAGGCATCGCGTCGTGGATCCACTACACCCACGTCAAGCCAGTGGACCCAACCTCTTACCTTCTGGGGCCAATCATGGTGGCGGCTGAAGCACAGGCCACGTGGACTGTGGACAGAGCTAAGAACAACCCCTTAAAACTCACGCTGCGCCGGCAGCATAACTCACTGCAAACATGCAGTTAGGTAGTCTAACCCTAACATTAGTCGCCCTAGTGGCCGCTGGGGAAAACACAAAACCAGCTCCTAATCCCTTTATCTGGAGATGCTGGCTTTATGAAAACCAAACCCACCCTGGACAACCTCATAAGCCCGGGAAATTATTGGCCAGTGCTGATTGCCCCTCCTCAGGGTGCAATAGCCCAATTTTACTAAATTTTACTGGTTTTCAAATAGCCAAACCAATGGAACCAATAATATGCTTTGAGTTTGATCAGACTAAATACAATTGTAAACACTATTGGTGGCACCAAAATGCCGGCTGCCCTTATAACTATTGTAACATCCATAAATCCCATTATTGGGGTGAGGAAGAACAGTTAGATCCTAGGTGGCCCTTCCATCGTAGACGGGACAGGGACTTTTCATATACATGGATAGTCAAAGACCCCTGGAACTCCCGCTGGACCATGCCTCAACACGGGGCTGTATACTCCTCCTCCTCCTCCACATGGCCTAGCAGTCACCTCTATCTGTGGCGAGGTCTAGTGCAGGTACGGCCCCTGGTCCATGGGAATATCCAACGACAAGAAAACAGACTAACACAAGATTTACGTCCTTTCTCCTGGTTAAAATTATTACAAGAAGGATTAGAACTTGCTAACCTTACAGGACTTCACAGCTTGTCTGGCTGCTTTCTGTGTGCCACTCTAGGGCGTCCAATGCTAACCGCTGTCCCTCTGCCATAGGGATCCTCTACCTCTGCCCAAGCTAACAACCTCCGAAACCTCTCATATGCCCCTATCCCTAACGTGCCACTATACCTAAGCCCCAGTCAGGAGAAGTTTCCCTACTGTTTCTCAGGAACTAATTCCAGCCTCTGCAATATCACTGCAATGCCCCGTAGTACCACCCTAAGGGCTCTGCTGGGCATATTCTTCTGGTGTAATGGAACATTATCTAAGAACCTATCTGGTCCCTCTGTTACCAACCTACTGTGTCTTCCTGTCACATTAGTTCCCCGGTTGACTCTACTAACTGCCGGCGAGTTCCTGGGTACACTGGTAACTGGACTAGTACTGCTATTCACCCAGTCCCTAGACCGAGGCCTGCACAAGCCATATTTCTCCCCTTCATTGCAGGAATCTCCCTCACCTCATCCCTCATTGCGGCCGGACTGGCGGGGGAAGCCCTAGGTCACACCCTCATAGAAAGCAACAAGTTATACCAACAATTTGCCATTGCTATGGAGGAGTCAGCTGAGTCCCTTGCCTCCCTTCAGTGACAGCTCACGTCCCTAGCTCAGGTAACCTTGCAGAACCAGAGGGCCCTAGACCTACTCACTGCTGAAAAAGGTGGTACATGTATGTTTCTAAAGGAAGACTGTTGTTTCTACATAAATGAATGAGGGCTTGTAGAGAACCGGGTCCAACAGTTACGCAAATTAAGCACAGAAGTAAAAGCATGGCAGTTTGCTTCAGCTGCAGACCAATGGTGGAATTCCTCTGTGTTTTCCCTGTTAGCCCCCTTCCTTGGACCCCTGCTGAGTCTACTATTTCTGTTTACCGTAGGACCTTGTGTTGTTAACAGAATTTTACAGTTTGTCAGGGAAAGGTTTGACACCGTACAGCTCATGGTCCTCAGAGCCCAATACCAACCTGTAAATGCTGAAACAGAATCAGACTTATAAGACCCAAGATTGGCTCTAGAGGTACCTAAGAAAAGGGGGGATGAAAGAAATCAGGCACATTCCTCAGCCCCGGGCTCAACACAAACAGGCCCAGTACAAACACATCCCACCATATATCTCTCAACTTCCTGAGCCCAGTACAAACACATCCCACCATATATCTCTCAATTTCCTGAGCCCAGTACAAACACCACCTGGAAAATCCCCAATAAGGACACAGCCGTTTGTGGTTTTACTGAAAGCGCGAGAACCAATAGAAAAACTACTAAATGTATAACTTAAAATGTAAACCAATTGTAATGCTGTAACCAAAAGAATTCCCTTGTTCCTCTGTAACTTTATGTATCCTATTTACATCGGGCTATAAAAAGCAAGCACTCGCATTGTTTGGGGCCCTCTTGTATGCTGTGGAATGGAGGGACCAAGTTCGAACTTGCAGTAAAAGATCCTTGCCGCTTGGCTTTGACTCTGGACTCTGGTGGTCTTCTTTGGGGAACAAACGGTCTGGGCATTACACATGCATCCTGTATATCCTGCAGAACTGTGAGCTGAATAAAGTTCTTTTCTTATACATTATCCAGTCTCAGACATTACTTTACAGCTGTGTGAGGCCAGACTAATTCAGGAAATTGGTGCCAAAGAGTGGGGCATTGGTATAAAGATGCCTGAAAAAGTGGAAGCAACTTTGAAATTGGGTAACAAGAAAAGGTTGTGAGAGTCTAGAGGGATCAGAAGACAACAGGAAGAGGAAGGGACTTTTGGAACTTCCTTGAGACTTGTTGCATAGCTGTGACCAAAATGTTGATAGTGATATAGATGGTTAAGGCAAGGCTGAGAAGGTCTCAGATGGAAATGAGGAATTTATTGGTAACTGGAGCAAAGGTCACTTTTGTTATGCCTTAGCAAAGGGTTTGGGTACGTTGTTCCCCTGCCTTAGGGATCGGTGGAACTTTGAACTTGAGACTTATGATTTAGGATATCTGGTAGAAGAGATTTCTAAGCAGCAAAGCGTTCAAGATGTAGTCTGCCTGCTCCAACAGCTTATGCTCATATGTGCGAGCAAATAAATGACTTAAAACTGAAACTTACATTTAAAAGGGAAATAGAAAGTGTAAATTTGGAAAATTTGTAGTTTGGCCATGTGGTAGGAAAAAAAAAACAAACAAGCACCACTTTCGGGGGGGGGGGGGGGGGGGCGGAATTTAAGCAGGCTGCAGAAATTTGCATAAGTGAAAATGAGCCAAGTGTTAATAGCCAAGACAATGGAGAAAAGGCCTTGAAGGCATTTTGGAGACATTTGCAGTAGCCCCTCCCATCGCAGACCTGGAGGTCCAGGAGAATAGAATAGTTGTCTTGGCCAGACCAAGGGCCCCTTTGCCTTGTGCAGTCTCAAGATACTGCTCCCCACATCCCAGCTGCTCTGGCTTTAGCATCAGCCCAAAGGGCAGCCGATACAACTCAAGCTGCTGCTGCAGAGAATGCAAGCCATAAGCCTTGGGAGCTTCTATGTAGTGTTAAGACTGTGGGTGCACAGATTATAAGAGTTAAGATTTGGTAGCTTCTGCCTAGATTTCAGAGAATGTATAGAAAAGCCTGGGTGTCCAGGTAGAGTCCTGCTGCAGGGGCAAAGTCCTCATTGAAAACCTCTACTAGGGCAGTGTGCAGGGGAAATGTTGGGGAGGAGACCCTATGCAGAGTCTCCACTGGAGCACTGCATAGCGGAGTTATGAGAAGAGTGCAACAATCCTCCAGACCCCAGAATTCTAAATCTACCAACATCTTCTACCCTACACTTGGAAAAGCCTTAGGAACACAATAGCAGCCAGTGAGAGCAGTTGCAGAGTCTGAACCTTGCAAAACCAGAGAGGCAGAGCTTCCCAAGGCTTCAGGAGCTGACTCCTCATACTAGTTTGACCTGGATGTGGGAGATGGATTCAAAGGTGATTACTGTGAAGCTTTAAGACTTGATGACTGTCCTGCTGACTTTCAGACTTGCATGGGGTCTGTAGCACCTTTTATTTTGGCCCATTTCTCCTCTTTGGTAAGAATATTTACCTAATACTTGTTCTTTCATTGTGTCTTGGAAGCAACTAACTTGTTTTTTATTATACAGGCTTATAGGTGAAAAGGACTTAACTTGTCTCAGATGAGATATGGGACTTTGGACTTTTGATTTAATGTTGGGGAATGAGTTAAGACTTTGAGGGACTGTTGGGAAGGTGTGATTGTATTTTGCAGTGTGAGAATAATACAACATTTGGAGGGTCAGGGGCAGAATAATATGGTTTGAATCTGTGTCCCTACCAAATCTCATGTAGAATCGTAATCCTCAGTGTTGGAGGCGGGGCCTGGCAGGAGGAGATTGAATCATAGAAGTAGATTCTCATAAATGGTTTAACACCATCCCCTCTTGGTACTGCCCTGGTAATTATATGTGAGTTCTCATGAGATCTGGTTGTTTACAAGTGTGTGGCACCTCCCCTTCACTCTCTCTTGCTCTTACTTTGGCCATGTGAAGTGCCTGCTCCCACTTTGCCTTCTGCCATGAGTAAAAGTTCCCTGAGGCCCCCCAAAAGAAGATACTACCATGCTTCCTGTACAGCCTCTAGAGTTGTGAGCCAATTAAACCTCATTTATTATGAATTATAAATAAATACCTATAAATAAATTAGGTATTTATTTATAGCAAGGCCAGAACAGGCTAATATAATAGCTGACCAAATGTCTTCAAAAAGACCTCAAGTTTTATTATTATCTTATTTCATGTTAAACAACACTCCCACCAGTGCCATGTTGACATCACTATGATAACGATCAAAAGAAGTGATAAAAGGACAAAAAAGAAGGCAGCACTACCTATTCCCAGAAGTTCACTGTGCATTCCTGAAAAAGACATGAATATTCTTCCCTGTACTTTTAATGTTCAACCACTTCATCAGAAAACCCCTTCATGTTAGCCCCATCACCCCATACTAGATGAGAAATTGATTTCTGAGCCATGTTCCCACTTCTCAATTCTATGGCCATCAAATAAAACCTGCCCTGCTTGATGCTCACATTCAGTTTTACGTATTGACTTTGTGACACCAAACAGGGAAAGACCCCATTTTGGGGAGACTGGCTTGGTTGGTAACACTACTTTCTCTTGAATCATAAATTCCTTGTTGTGTTTGAAAGTACCTTGGAAGACGCATAGACCAATGGAGCACAATAGAGAGCACAGAAATAAGGCAGCTCACCTACAACTATCTTATCATTGACAAACCTGGCAAAAACTAGCAATGGGGGAAGGATTCACTATTTAATAAATGGTGCTGGGAGAATTGGCTAGCCATATGCAGAAAATGGAAATTGGAGCCCTTCCTTACACCATATACAAAAATTAGCTCAAGATAGATTAAAGACTTAAGTGTAAAACACAAACTATAAAAACCCTACAAGAAAACCTAGGCAATACCATTCAGGATTAGGCACGGGCAAAGATTTCATGATGAAGATGCCAAAAGCAATTACAACAAAAGCAAAAATTGACAAATGGGATCTTACTGAACTTAAAAGCTGCTGTACAGCAAAGAAACTATCAACAGAGTAAAAAGACAACTTACAGAATGGGAGAAAATTTTTGCAATCTATGCATCTGACAAAGGTATAATATCTAGCATCTCTAAGGAACTTAAACAAATTTACAAGAAAATAAACCACCACCCAATTTAATAGTGGGCATAGGACATGCACTGACACTTTTCAAACATACATATAGCCAACAACCATATGAAAAAAGCCTCAACATCACTGATCATTCGAGAAATGAAAATCAAAACCACTATGAGATACCATCTCATACCAGTCAGCAAGGTTATTATAAAAAGTCAAAAAACAACAGATGCTGGTGAGAATATGAAGAAAAAGGAACATTTTTACACTGTTGGTGGCAGTGTAAATTAGTTCAACCATTGTGGAAGACAGTGTGGCAATTTCTCATACACAGAGGCAGAAATACCATTTGACCCAGCAATCCCATTGCTGAGCATATACTCAAAGGAATATAAACCATTCTGTTATAAAGATACATGCACTCATGTGTTCATTACAGCACTATTCACAATAGCAAAGAAATGAAATAAACCTAAATGCACATCAATGACAGACTGGATAAAGAAAATGGTACATATACACCATGAAATACTATGCAGACATAAAAAGAAATGAGATCATGTCCTTTTCAGGGACATGGATAGAGCTGGAAGCCATTATCCTTAGCAAACTAATGCAGGAACAGAAAACCAAATACTGCATTTCTCACTGGTAAGTTGGAGCTAAATAATGAGAACACGTGGACACATGGTGGGAACAAAAAACACATTGGGGTCTGTCAAAGGTCAAGGGGTGAAGGGAGGGAGAGGATCAGCTAGAATAGCTAGTGGACACTCAGATTAATGCTTGGGTGATGGGATGATCTGTGAAGCAAACCACCATGGCACACGTTTGCCTATGTAACAAAGCTGCACATTCTGCACATGTACCCCAATGTTAAAAATAAAAGTTGGAAATAAAAAGGAAAAAAAAAAAAGATCTAATCTATTATAAAATGTGGGAAATTAGACCATGTTGGTTCAATGATCCATTCAGAATATGATCCCATTAGAAGTGACAGGTGTGATGGTTAATTATATTTGTTCATTTGACTGGACCACAGGATGCCTAGATATCTGGTGAAATGTTATTTCTGGGTGTGTCTGTGAGGGTGTTTCTGGAAAAGAGTAACATTTAAATTGGTGGACTGAGTAAAGCAGATTGCCCTGTCCAGTATGTGTGTGTATTTTTCGAGGGCCAGAACAGAACACAAGGTTAGGGAAGGTTGCATTTGCTCTCTGCCTGATTGCTTCAGCTGGACATCAGTCTTCTGTGTTTGGTATACCAGTTCTCAGGCCTTTAGATTTGGACTGGAACATACACCATTGGTTCTCTATCTCCCAGGCCTTTGAATTCTACTACCACCAAATTTTCTGGGTCTCCAGCTTATAGATGGCAGATTGTGGGACTTCTCATCTTCCATAATTGTGAGGACCAATGCCTTATAATAAATATCTTTATATTATATGTGTGTGTGTGTGTGTATATATATATATATATATATATATAGAGAGAGAGAGAGAGAGAGAGAGAGAGAGAGCCTTAGAGTTCACACTTTTTGGTAAACATTGTATAAAGCTCACTGGAAGAGATAGAATTTATATTTTGTCAGAGAGACAACTAACCTAATAATATTCTACCCTCAATTTAAAAGAACTAAGACATAAATGCCACCCATTTAACCCCTAATGATTTCTTTAAGACCAGTGATTTTCAGCTGGTTGTGTAGTGGATACTGTGATGCTCCAACTACACTCTCTATCAGAATTAAAGGACTTATTCTATAGCTTCCGACAGTGCTGCGACCTGCTAGCTTTTAGCTATCAAGCATTCCTATGATTTGCTCTCAGCTGAAGATAGTCTATTCACGCAAACTCTCACTCTGTCTCTGGGGGCAGACTATATGCATTAAATGGTTGATAGGGAAATAAAAGCCATAAAAGCCTTGTCACTCCTTACAACCTTTGGACTTTTTTTTTGAGACAGAGTTTTGCTCTTGTTGCCCAGGCTGTAATGCAATGCTGTAATCTTGGCTCACCACAACCTCCACCTCCTGGGTTCAAGCAATTCTCCTGCCTCAGCCTCCCAAGTAGGTGGGATTACAGGAATGTGCCACCATGCCTGGCTAGTTTTGTATTTTTAGTAGAGACGGAGTTTCTCCATGTTGGTCAGGTTCGTCTCGAACTCCTGACCTCAGGTGATCCACAACCATGGGGCAATTTAAAAGAGCCATTATAGCTTCAAAGATTCCTTCAGGGTTCATTGACCTTTTCTGAAACTCAATTACAGCCCAACTTCACCTTCTGCCCAAAAATGCTTCCTTCCTTCCTCCCAGCCAGCATAGGTACTAATTCTGAGAGCATTTCCTAATAAAATCTGGCTCTTGTATTGAGAATGGACACTAATAAACAAAAATATAAATACACGGGTCAGTTGAGATGACACTGTAGTAATCTTGGAAATAAATTTTGAAGGTAGCAGCGGAAGTGCTAGAAATATTTGGATTTTAAACAACAGAATTTCCTGAAGACTGGGTGTGGGATTGTAAGAGAAAATGATGACTCAAGGATGACTCCAGTGATCTTTGCTTGAGTACTGGAAAAATGGTTTGGGTGCAGGGGCTATGGTTAGAGTAGATTTTGGAAGGGGTTATTAAGAATTCATTTTGAAGTATGTTGAAATACGTCTATTAGACATCCAGTGGAGATGTCAAGTAGACAACGGGATTTACAGAAATTCAATCTGGTAGAGAGTTATGGGTGACAAATATCATTTTAGAAGTCTTTGACATATACTAATGTTTAAATGTATGAGAATAGATGATACCTCCAAGAAAATGAGTATAAATAAAGAAGAGAAGAACACTAAAGACTGATACTTGAATATGCCAATTTAGGGACTGGGGAGGAGAATCAACAAAGAAGACAATGATGGAATGACCATTGAGGTGGAAGGAATACCAAGGGAGAATAGTTGGAAGACACATGGAAAAGTATATAAAGGAGAAAGGGTATGATCAACTACTTAAAATGCTGCTACAGATCAAATAAATTGGCTTTGATCACTTTGATGGTGAAAATGATGGCAGTATTCATAATGGGGTGATGAGATATAAAACATAATCAGAGTATTTATACAAGCATGTTTGAGTAAAGGAAATAAAATATCTCTTTCTAAGTATTTTGCTATAAAGAGAAGGAGAATAAGTAGTTGGTAGGGACAGTGAAGTCTGAACAACTTTGGTTTTTTTTTGTTTGCTTGTTTGTTTGTTTTTTGTAGAGACAGGGATCTCATTATGTTGCCCAGGCTGGTCTCAAACTCCTGGCCTCAAGGAATCCCCCAGCCCTAGCCTACCAGATTGCTGAGATTACAGGTTGTAAATCACCATGCCTAGTCTTTTTTTTTTTTTTTTTTTTTTTTTAAGGAGAAAGGATAGTATATTTGTATGCTAATAGGAATGATCAAGTGGATAGTAAAACATTAATGATAAAAGGAGGAATTTCTGGTGAAATGAACATGGGTTAAACAAGAGTAGATAGGCTATACTAGGCAAGTAAAGAGAATGCTATGTCCGGGTGCGGTGGTTCACGCCTTGAACTCCAGCACTTTGGGAGGCTGAGGCAGGCAGATCACGAGGTCAGCAAATTGAGACCATCGTGGCTAACAAGGTGAAACCCCGTCTCTATTTAAAATACGAAAAATTAGCCGGGGGTGGTGACAGGGGCCTGTGGTCCCAGCTACTCAGGGGGCTGAGGCATGAACCCGGAGGCGGAGCTCACTGTGAGCCGAGATTGCGCCACTACACTCCAGCCCGGGTGACAGAGCTAGACTCCATCTCAAAAAAAAAAAAAAAAAAAAAAAAAAAAAAAAGAGAGAGAGAGAGAATGCTATTAGATATGAACATGACAACAACATAGCAATACAAATAAATACATGCAAAGTATTTTTATGGAACAGTACTTGGAAATAATTGTTGAAGTTTCTTCCATAAATTTTTATCTAGGAAAGGGTACAATATAATCAGATTAGTCAGTTGATTACTTTAAAATATAAAGTGAAATGCTTTTAAAGATTGGGTATCGGAAACTTTTTTGGCTATGTATACTTTTAGCATAACTAAATAATAATCTATCTTCTTAATATGCAATAAATCCAAAGCCAAACATTATATGTGCTATTAAAAATGTGTTTATGAATAAATACATGATTTTTGCTACATATTAATTTAGGGTAAATACTATACATCACATGCTAATGAAGAAAAAGTCAAAAATGTGCCTAGGAGAAATGGATGTTATTAAAGATTCTATTTAATTAATCATCAAAAATATAACTATAAAATGTATTGCTTAAAGTTAGAACTTTATCATATATCACACAAAATGAGTTGCATGACTGTTAACATTACTCAGAAGCATTTGTTAGGCAACATATTACCAAGAATGTATCAAAACAGATCCAGGAAAGTAGTTAGCATCTTCAGCATATCCTGATTTAACTAATCTATTTTATGTAAGACATGTAAACATACGTCAGATTCCAATAGCAAATTCTGTAGCATTGGGCCACACAACTTACAAAAAAGAGCATCTGGAGACAACCTGTGAGAAAATCTCTTTTCCATGGTTATTATCCACATAGGTTCAAACTCAATTTCAGCTATTGTTTGTATTTATTCAGGGTCATATTATAGGGGACTACATGCAAAAACACTGTCCTTCTAACTGCTGCCCATCTGCTTAAAATTTCATTTCAGTTATGATCGTTGCTCCATTTCCTCTTTGGGTTTAATTTTTCTTCTTTCTGGGTTTGCTAAAAACAAACATAATAATCTCAACTATTGTCATTTGAAGCAGAGATGAATTATTGCCATTAAGCGAAGAGATATTTGTTGTTGCAGTATGAATGGCTCATTTGTGAAGCAATGTAATCTGCTCCTCCCAAGATCTACATCTTCTGTCACCATAGAAAAGTCAGGGCTCTACAAAAGAGATCAGACGCTAATGTTTTGACTGGTTAAATTTGAAGTTGGTCTTGACCGTTACAATACCAATCTTTTTTTTTTTTTTTTTTTTTGTTAATGTGAATCAACTTGGATTCATTTGTTTGTGTAAATTTCTGTATAAAGAGTGACTAGCCTTTAAGCTGCCATTTTGTCATTTACTCATCGTGAAATATCTGGTACAAATATTTCTTCAATAGCCATCAAGCAAATAAGAGTGTTTCACATTATATAACCTGAGGTGTCTGAAGTTTAATAATTTTTGTTTTACCAAGAAATATGTTGAGTTGGAATTACATTTTTCAGTAAAGAAACACAGACCTATAGCTAGCTATCATTGAGCCATCTACCTATCTATCTATCCCTTTTGATATATATGATACATAGCATCTCCTGCTGAGGTACTTCCCCTGATGTGTTATATTTAAGAATTGGGAGGCTAATTTCCTTGCTATGAAGGTCCCAATTACTAAGTACATAGGGGTTGAATTCTGCATAAGCATTTTTCCAAAAGAAATTTGTTCTTCATTTGTGTCATAAGCAATCCAAACCTATCTGCCAGTTGAATGGGCTATTTCATTTAGACCTTAAGACATTACTTTTCCTTTTCTTTTTTTTTTTTTAGGTTTTTTTTTTTTTTTTTTTTTTTTTTTTGGTCATATTTCTGCTAACTGTATGGCTCTTTTCAAACAGTTTTCTTGTCATTGATGCATGGTCAAAGACTGTCAGGCTTTTTGTCTCTGGGCATGGAACCAAGAAAACAAACGAAAAAATGGAAAATATTATTCTATTGGGAAGGTCCTGCATTTATCTCTAGACTCTGACCAGACAATCTTAACTTCTCTTTTCATTTTACCATTTCTGTAGATTTTCCACACAAACTTGAGCCTCTTACTCTTTGGATAATCTAAACATGAGTCATATTAATCATATTTGCTTCTCCAAGGGATAGAAAGCAAGAAAAGGGTGATAAAGTTAGGTATTAGTAGTTGATTTGCAGGAATCGTAACAAATCTGGAATTAGTTTTTGTCATCTCTGTCAAAGACAAATATGAGGAGTAGGGTTAAAATTATGTTCTTTACATAGAATAGCCTACACAAAAAAAGTCTGTATTTTGCTAACATATCTCCTCAATATGTATTTAGGCTGATAATCAAGGCTATTATTTTTTGGTCTTACAGGCTTATGCTAACCTTTAAAGCACGTGTGCATTTGTGTTTCTCTCTCTCTCTCTGTGTGTGTGTGTATGCATGTGTGTATATATGTATATATATGTAAAAGAATGTATTCTTAGTGCTTGAAAACTTCTACCACTGTTACTATATAACTTAAATACTATGAATAATAATTTTTAAAAAAAACAGCCATATGGAAGAGTCACACTGTCAGGTGTAAATATCAAATCAGATGTCTTGAAATATCTAAAACCATATGTAGTAACAAATGTTTGAATCAGCAAACTGGATGTAAACGGAATTTTTGCTGCAGCATTTTTATTACCTGTATTAATTAACCTGTATTATTTTTGTATTTGACAATATGAAAATTTCTGTGTGCATGTTAATGATCTGTCCATGTATTTTCCTTTAAGTTCCCTATGTTTCAGTAACAACATAAAATCAAGTTCTTTGGCAGATTACATTTGTTCCAACTAAATATAAAATGTATTCTGGGTTGGAGAAGGCAAGTTGCACCTGAGACAACGATGTAGTCAGATGCGTTTTGACAGTGGTTCATGGAAGCTTACATTCCCTCTGGTGAAAACTAGCATGACAAATTAAATCCTAGGATATAAAAAAGCACATTATAGCATGCATTTTGATAATACATATGGTGATTACAAAAGGTAGCAGATTATTTAAGTAGTAAAATAGAAGCTTTTTATATTATACATTTATGTTAATATTTTAAGTTAAACAATATCTTTATGGAAAAAAATTCAATTGAAAAAACAGGAGGGAAGAGCCTTAAACTGTGGTGCAGCTCTAAAGAAAAGCCTTAGGTGGCCCAATAGGATGTTCCTGCATAAATAATTCAAAGAGTATTGCATAGGGTAGTCACCAGGCCCTAAGTCCCTGTCATGTTCAGTGAGCAACTGAGAGCTGACCAGAGAAAACGTATATATGACTCAAATACCATAATGGATCCCCAAAGTTTAGCAGCTTAAGACAGTTAAATGACTTAACTATACGCAATAGGTCCATTCCTGAAGGGATATTTGAGTGGTGTACCTCAATAGTCTCCACATTAGTAAACACCAGATTTTCTAAAATCCATCTTCAATATATCATTTATAACAAAAAATAACAAATATTATATTATGCTAGCTATAAATGTCATAACAAGGAAATGCTGTAAGATCTTTAGGAAAAAAAGAAAAATTCATGGAAATCATAATAGAATAACTAAAAATTGTATAGTTATACAATAGTCATAGAAGAGTCTATATCAATTATTACTCTACAAATTCAATGAGACTCCAGTTAGTATCCTAGCAAGATTTAGTAAAAAGTTTATAAAATTACAGAGCTTAAGAATATCCAAGACATTTATGAGGAAGAGTAACGAAGTGAGGAGGTTTGTCTTATCATACATGAAGACTAATTTTAAAGGTAGAGTAAATATGGGCATTTTATTAGAAGAAAGCCATTTATTTCTCACACTTCTAGAGGTGCAAAGTCCAAGAAAAAGGCGTTGGCAAGTTTTTTGTCTGGCAAGTGTGCAGACTCTGCTTCCAAGATGGCCCTTGATGCTCTGTCCTCACATGTAAGACAGCACGTGGACAGAAAAGGAAAGGAAACAAGTTCCCTCTGCCAAGTTATTTTGTAAGGGCACCTAATTCCACTCATGAGGGAGGAGCCCTCATGGCCCAATCACCTCTTAAAGGCCCACCCTTTAATTCTATTACATTGGCAACACCTGAGTTTTTGAGAGGACACAGCATATACCTAAATTTCCAATGAATGAGAATATAAAAAGATAATGTTCAAAGGATGTCTTTATCAACTAATTATACTGAAGAAGTGATCTCATCCCACAATTTTTTTTTTTTTTTTTTGAGATGGAGTCTTGATCTGTCTTCCAGGATGGAGTGCTAGAGTGCAATGGCATGATCTCTGCTCACTGCAATCTCTGCCTCCTGGGTTTAAGAGATTCTCCTACCTCAGCCTCCCAAGTAGCTGAGATTACAGGTGCCCGCCACCACACTTGGCTAATTTTGTATTTTTAGTACAGACAGGGCTTCACCATTTTGGCCAGGCTGGTCTCAAACTCCTGACCTCAGGTGATCCACTTGCCTTAGCCCCCCAAATTGCTGGGATTACAGGCATGAGCCAACAATGCCCAGCCTCATCCCACATTTTAAAAAAAGGAATTAGGGCTATACTTCATAACATAGTAAAAAATAAAATACGGATGGATGAAAATTTAAATGTGAAAAATATAACTTTATTATTATTTTAAGAGACAAGGTCTCGCTGTCACCCAAGCTGAAATGTGTGATTGTGGCTCACTGCAGCCTCGACTTCTTGGGCTCAAGGGATCTTCCTGTCTCAGCCTCCCAAGTATCTGGAACTAAAAAATTGGCTATTTTTCATATTTTTATTTTAATTTATTTGTTTAGACACAGCATCTCACTGTGTCGCCCAGGCTGGTCTCGAACTCCTGGCAACAAGTGATGCTGCCAACTCAACTTCCCAAAATACTGAGATTACAGGCATGAGCCACCATGCTCAGCCTCAAAAACATTACTTCAAAAATTTAAAAGAAAATAATGAAAAATTATGGAAGGGGAAAGTTTTTTAAAAATTAAGACATGAAAATGTAGTAAAAAAAATTGATAAATGAGAATATATTCAAATTCAAAAGTTCTCTTGAACTAAATATATGATAAAACTAAAGCAAAGTACAGAATTAGGAAATGGACTTATTACCTAATAAGTTAAAAAGTGTCTATAATGTGTTTTTTAGAGACCAACCAACATGTCAAAGTAGAAATACTGAATGATGAATAAACATATGAAGAGTTGCCCAAACTCGTTAGTAATGGAAATAAAGACTTAAAAATCCAGGAGCTATCACTTTCAATTCATCATACTGAGGGGGAAAAAAAATATTTAAATCTGCAAATACCAACTACATTTCCTTATATATTGATGTAATTTTAAGTGTACTACTTAGGGAAGCACATGTGTCAATACCTGATAAAGTTGAAGATGCACATACCTTACAACTTAGCAATTTCACTACTGTAAAACTAAAGAAAATTTCACATTGGCAAAAGAAGACATGCTCAAACATGTTTATTAAAATATTGTCTATAATGGCAAATATCATAACCTAAATACCCTACCACAGTATAACTAATTAAATTGTGCTTAAAGAAGCCAATTTTGGCAGAGTAATTAAAAGTGATTTTTTTTTTTTTGAGGCAGACTTTGTTTGAAGTTGATTCTGTCAACTTTGAGCACAGTGTGACTCTCTGATTTTAGATTCCTCATTTGTAAAATGCAAATAAAATTGTACTGACCTCATGTTTTGTTGTCGAGATTCAAAGGTTAATATAGGATTCAGATTATAATTTGATACATACTGAACATATAATAATTGTAAGCTATTATTAATATTAGTCAAAAGACCCTAGACCATACATCAGATAAAATACATAAATTAGATCTATATTTGTCAATGTGAATAAATTTAAGTGAATAACATTTAAGACATTTGTAAGGAAAGACAAAAAGCATGACACCATTTATATAATTTTAGACTTGAAGATAATGTTATGTATTGTTAATGGATATATATATAGTAAAAATATAAAAACATGCATAAAAATATAAGAACTTATCTATACCTGAAATATTATATTTTATTAAAAAATAGATCTGAAGAAAATGATGTATTGAAGTATATGAGCATTTGCTTGACTGTGTCTTTTTATCTGCATGACATATTTGGTAATTAAATATATTATAATGTTACTATACCTTTTGACCAAGAAGTCTGCACTTACCAAGCTTTCGAGTTTTATTTTCCTATATTATTCAATGTTTAGCAACAACTTATATTTTTAAAAGTATAGTTTCACTTAACTCTTTGAGTGTTCTTTTGTAGTAATTCAATATAATCCATATGTGTCATAAATTGATTTTATAGTAGAAGCATGCCATCACACTATTATTAAAATGTTTATACATGTTAATTACTGTAAATAGTTTGGTAAGTCCTGGCTATGGGAAGATCATAGTTCCATCCTAAGAAGTAGCATAGGACATTCAAAACAACAGTTGAAAACTAAGTTATACTGCAGCTTCTGTGAAAACATCAATTCCTTTAAATATTTTCATGGCACCTGCTGTGCATACAGTAGTTCCCCTTATCCACAGGGGATACATTCCAAGACCTACAGTGTTTGCTTGAACCTCTGGATAATATTGAACCCTATATATTCTAAGTTTTTTTCCATCTGATAACAGAGACGGCTACTAAGTGACTAACTAGCAGATAGTGTATCTGGTATGGATACAATGGACAATGGACAAAGGCATGATTCAGGTCCTGGGCAGAATGGACTGGGACAATGCAAGATTTCATCATGCCACTCAGAATGGCTTGCATTTTAAAATTTATGAATTGCTTATTTCTGGAATGATACTTTTAATATTTTTGGACCATAGTTGACCAGGTAACTAAAACTGAGGAAGCAAAACAATAGATAAGAAGAAATTACTGTATGTTCCATTTGTTCTGCAAATTCTAATTTTGGTAGACCTCCTGCTAAACAAAATGATCCCTTCTCATATTCTGTGATGAGGATCTTGGATGATCAAGGCCAAGGGTTGGCAAACATTTGTTGCAAAGGAAAAGGTAGCAAATATTGAGGTCTACTTGTTCTCTGTCATAAGTACACTCAATTGTGCTGTTGCAGTGCAAAGGTAAGCACAGACAACATGAACATAAAAGGATATTTCCATGTTCCAATAAAACTTTACTTGAAAAAAACAAAACAGTTTTTAGCATGAAGGGGTGTTGAATTTTATCGAAGGCCTTTTCTGCATCTATAGAGATAATCATGTGTTTTTTTGTCATTGTTTCTATTTATGCAATGGATTACATTTATTGATTTGTGTATGTTGAACCAGCCTTGCATCCCAGGGATGAAGCCAACTTGATCTCCGTGGATAAGCTTTTTGATGTGCTGCGGGATTCAGTTTGCCAGTATTTTATTAAGGATTTTCTCATCAATGGTCATCAGGGATACTGGCCTGAAATTTTCTTTTTTTTGTGTGTGTCTCTGCCAGGTTTTGCTATCAGGATGATGCTGGTCTCATAAAATGAGTTAAGGAGGAGTCTCTCTTTTCCTATTGTTCAGAGTAGTTTCAGAAGGAATGGTACCGGCTCCTCTTTGTACCTCTGCTAGAATTCGGCTGTGAATCCTTCTGATCCTGGGCTTTTTTTGGTTGGTAGGCTATTAAACACTGCCTCAGTTTCAGAACTTGTTGTTGGTCTATTCAGGGATTCGACTTCTTCCTGGTTTAGTCTTGGGAGGGTGTATGTGTCCAGGAATTTATCCATTTCTTCTAGATTTTCTAGTTTATTTGCATAGACATGTTTATAGTATTCTCTGATGGTAGTTTGTATTTCTGTGGGATCAGTGGTGATATCCCCTTTATCATTTTTTATTGTGTCTATTTGATTCTTCTCTCTTTTCTTCTTTATTAGTCTGGCTAGTTGTCTATCTATTTTGTTAATGTTTTCAAAAAACCAGTTCCTGGATTCATTGATTTTTTTTAAAGGGTTTTTCGTGTCTCTATGTCCTTCAATTTTAGTTATTCTTGTCTTAGTTATTTCTTGTCTTCTGCTAGCTTTTGATTTTGTTTGTTCTTGCTTCTTTAGTTCTTTTTTTTTTTTTTTTTAATTTATTTATTATTATTATACTGTAAGTTGTAGGGTACATGTGCATAACGTGCAGGTTTGTTATACCTGATCTTTAGTTCTTTTAATTGTGACGTGAGGGTGTCAATTTTAGGCCTTTCCCACTTTCTGATGTGGGCATTTAGTGGTATACATTTCCTTCTAAACACGGCTTTAGCTGTGCCCCAGAGATTCTGTTACGTTGTTTCTTTGTTCTCATTGGCTTCAAAGAACTTATTTATTTCTGCCTTAATTTCATTATTTACCCAGTAGTCATTCAGGAGCAGGTTCTTCAGTTTCCATGTAGTTATGCGATTTTGAGTGAGTTTCTTAAACCTGAATTCTAATTTGATTGCACTGTGGTCTGAGAGACTGTTTGTTACGATTTCCGTTCTTTTGCATGTGGTGAGGAGTGTTTTGCTTCCAATTATGTGGTCGATTTTAGAATAAGTGCTGTGTGGTGCTGAGAAGAATGTATATTCTGTTGATTTGGGGTGGAGACGTCTGTAGATGTCTATTAGGTCTGCTTGGTCCAGAGCTGAGTTCAAGTCCTGAATATCTTTGTTATTTTTCTGTCTCGTTGATCTCTCTAATATTGACAGTGGGGTGTTAAAAGTCTCCCACTATTATTGTGTGTGAGTCTAAGTCTCTTCGTAGGTCTCTAATAACTTGCTTTATGAATCTGGGTGCTCCTATATTGGGTGCATATATATTTAGGATAGTTTTCTCTTCTTGTTGCATTGATCCCTTGATTATGTTGCATTGATTATGTAATGCCCTTCTTTGTCTTTTTTTGATCTTTATTGGTTTAAAGTCTCTTTTTTCAGAGACTAGGATTGCAACTCCTGCTTTTTTTTGCTTTCCATTTGCTTTCCATTTCCCTTTATTTTGGGCCTATGTGTGTCTTTGTACGTGAGTGGGTCTTCTGAATATAGCAAAAGGATGAGTCTTGACTCTATCCAATTTGCCGGTCTGTGTTTTTTAATTGGGGCATTTCACCCATTTACATTTAAGGTTAATATTGTTATGTGTGAATTTGATCCTGTCATCATGATGCTGGTTGTTTATTTTGCACATTAATTGATGCAGTTTCTTCATAGTGTCATTGGTCTTTATATTGTGGTATGTTTTTCCAGTGACTGGTACTGGTTTTTTCTTTCCATATTTAGTGCTTCCTTCAGGAGCTCTTGTAAAGTAGACCTGGTGGTGACAAAATCTCTCAGCATTTGGTTGTCTGTAAAGGATTTTATTTTTCCTTCACTTATGAAGCTTAGTTTAGCTGGGTATGAAATTCTGGGTTCAAAATTCTTTTCTTTAAGAATGTTGAATGTTGGCCCCCACTCTCTTCTGGCTTGTAGGGTTTCTGCAGAGAGATCTGCTGATAATCTGCTGAGCTTCCCTTTGTATGTAACCTGACTTTTCTCTATGGGTACCCTTAACATTGTTTCCTTCATTTCAATCTTGGAGAATCTATCGATTATGTGTCTTGGGGTTGTTCTTCTCGAGGAGTATCTTTGTGGTGTTCTCTGTATTTCCTAAATTTGAATGTTGGCCTGCCTTGCTAGGTTAGGGAAGTTCTCCTGGGAAATATCCTGAAGTGTGTTTTCCAACTTGGTTCCCTTCTCCCTGTCACTTTCAGGTACACCAATCTATTGTAGGTTTGGTCTTTTCACATAGCTCATATTTATTGGAGGCTTTGTTCATTCATTTTAAATTTTTTTCTCTAATCTTGTCTTCATGCTTTATTTCATTAAGTTGGTCTTTAATTTCTGATATCCTTTCTTCCACTTAATTGATTTGGCTATTGATATTTGTGTATGCTTCAGAAAGTTATCGTTCTGTGTTTTTCAGCTCTATCAGGTCATTTATATTCTTTTCCAAACTGGTTATTCTAGTTAGTGGTTCCTGTAACCTTTTATCAAGATTCTTAGCTTCCTTGTATTCAGCTAGAACGTGCTCCTTTAACTCAGAGGAGTTTGTTATTACCCACTTTCTGAAGACTACTTCTGTCAATTCCTCAATCTTACTCTCTGTTCAGTTTTGTGCCCTTGCTGGAGAGAAGTTGTGATCATTTAGCGGAGAAGAGGCATCCTTGTTTTTGGAAACTTTAGCATTTTTGTGCTGATTTTTCCTCATCTTCATGGATTTATCTGCCTTTGATCTTTGATGTCGATGACATTTGGACGAGGTTTTTGTGTGGGTGCCCTTTGTGTTGATGTTGATATTATTGCTTTCTGTTTGTTGGTTTTCTTTCTAACAGTCAGGCCCCCATATTGATGGAACACACCTCAAAATAATAAGAGCTATTTATGACAAACCCACAGCCAGTATCATACTGAATAAGCAAAAGCTGGAAGCATTTTCTTTGAAAACAGGCATAAGACAAGGATGCCCTCTCTCACCACTCCTATTCAACATAGTATTGTAAGTTCTGGCCAGGGAAATCAGGCAAGAAAAAAAAATAAAGCATATTCAAATAGGAATAGAGGAAGTAAAATCGTCTCTGTTTGTAGACGACATGATTGTATATTTAGAAAATCCCATCTTCTCAGCCCCAAAACTCCTTAAGCTTATTATTAACTTCAGCAAAGCCTCAAGATAAAAAATCAATGTGCAAAAAATCACAAGCATTCCTATACACCAGTAGACTAACAGAGAGCCAAATCATGAGAGAACTCCCATTCACAATTGCTACAAAGAGAATAACATATCTTGGAATACAACTTAAAGGAATGTGAAGGACCTCTGCAAGGAGAACTACAAACCATGGCTTAAGGAAATAAGAGAGGACACAAACAAATGAAAAAATATTCCATGCTCATGGATAGGAAGATCAATATTGTGAAAATGGCCATACTGCCCAAAGTAATTTATAGATTCAATGCTATTGCCATCAAGCTACCATTGATTTTCCTCAAAGAATTAGAAAAAACTAGTTTAAAATTCATGTAGAACCAAAAAAAAGTCCATATTGCCAAGACAATCCTAAGCAAAAAGAACAAAGCTGGAGGCATCATGCCACCTGAGTTCAAACTATACTACAAAACTACAGTAACCAAAACAGCATGGTACTGGTACCAAAACAGATATATAGATCAATGGAACAGAACAGAGGCCTCAGGAATGATGGCACACATCTACAACCATCTGATCTTTGACAAATCTGTCAAAAACAAGAAATGGGGAACAGATTCCCTATTTAATAAATGGTGTGGGGAAATCTGGCTAGCCATATGCTGAAAATTGAAAATTGAAACTGGACCTCTTCCTTACACCTTATACAAAAATTAACTTAAGATGGATTAAAGACTTAAACATAAAACCTAAAATCATAAAAATCCTAGAAAAAACCTGAAATACCATTCAGCATATAGACATGGGCAAAGACTTCATGACTAAAACACCAAAAGCAATGGCACCAAAAGCCAAAACTGGCAAATGAGATCTAATTAAACCAAAGAGCTTCTGCACAGCAAAAGAAAGAAACTGTCATCAGAGTGAACAGACAACCTACAGAATGGGATAAAATTTTTGCAGTCTATCTATTGACAGATATTCAGACAAGTATTCAGAATCTACATGGAAATTACATTAAAAGAAATAAACAAAACACACTATCAAAAAGTGGGTGAGGGATATGAACAGATGCTTCTCAAAAGAAGACATTTATACAGCCAATAAACATGAAAAGAAAGTTTATCTTCACTGGTCATTACATAAATGTAAATCATAACCACAGTGAGATACCATCTCGTGCCAGTTAGAATAGTGATCATTAAAAAGTCAGGAAACGACAGATGCTGCAGAGGATGTAGAGAAATAGGAATGCTTTTACACTGTTGGTGGGAGTGTAAATTAGTTCAACCATTGTGGAAGACCACGTGGCAATTCTCAAGGATCTAGAACCAGAAATCCATTTTACCCAGCAATCCCATTACTGGGTATACACCAAAAGGATTATAAATCATTCTACTATAAAGACACAGGCACATGTGTGTTGATTGCAGCACTATTTACAATAGCAAAGACTTTGAACCAACCCAAATGCCAGTCAATCATGGAATAGATAAAGAAAATACGGCACATATATACCATGGAATATTATGCAGCCATAAAGAAGGATGAATTCATGTCCTTTGCAGGGCCATGTATGGAGCTGGAAATGATCATTCTCAGAAAACTTACATAGGAACAGAAAACCAAACACTGTATGTTCTCACTCATAAGTGGGAGTTGAACAATGAGAACACATGGATACAGGGAGGGGAACATCACACGCCAGGGCCTGTCATGGGGTTGGAGCAAGGGGAGGGAGAGCATTAGGACAAACACATAATGCATGCGGGGCTTAATACCTAGATGATGGGTTGATGGTTGCAGCAAGCCACCATGGCATATATATATATACACACCTATGTAACAAACCTGCACATTCTGCACATGTATCCCAGAACTTAAAGTATAATAAAACTAAATACATAAAAATAATAATTATAATTAAGAAACAACAAACAAACAAACAAAAAGTCGATAGGCTGTAATTTCCAGCTGTAATTCCAGATTTCTGCATACATATAGTTAGTTTCTGTCTTTATCAGACCCCACCTGAGAGTTTAAAGAAATGATTCTTTGTGGAGGTAAGACATGACTGAAAGACCAACCCTGTAATTGAAGACTAACCCTATAATTGAAGAGTTGGGGATTATGTTGACAGATGGCAGATTAGATGCTTTTAACATGCCTCAGCTACTTGGAAACAGCAAGATAGTACATAAAAGGTCAATGCTGTGAGTTTTAATTGAAGAAGGAAAATGAAAATCCACCAGAATTATGAAGGATAACCTAGATACTGAGGAAGAGAATGAGGTCAAATAGGCCACATGATAGTGTTTGGCTGATGAAAGTGAATGAAGCACCAGTGTGTGAGAGAGGCAGAGAGCCTCCCTCTGTGACTCACCTCTCCACTGGAGATCTGAGCTACCCCGGACAAAGGAGAACACTTTGTTTCTCCCAAGCACTGGAGTTAACTAGGGAAGAGGTATGGAGATACCGAGAGGAAAAGAAACTGGTAAAAGCTGCAGACATTCTAGACCTGAGATGTAGAGCAGGGTGCAATTTTTAATCTGGGCACATGCAAGATCTGTCATTCTTGGTGACCTGACAGCATGGCCATGTAGGTATTTCAGTCTCGGGCCAGAGACTGGAGCACTTCCTCTGGAATGGAGTAGATATTTCCATAGCTAGAATTGTGGAAGGCCCTCCCTCCTAGAATTGTGCTTTCCCCCATCACAGTCCTGGGGCTACAGGAGAGCTGCTACAGCTGCAGTTCCTCCTGAGTAATGAGATGTGCAGCCAGAGTCAGCTTGATGAGCTGAAACTCATCAATGTGTTTCATTGCTGAGTGCCCTAGCCCAATCCCCTGAGAAGTGGTGCAGGAGAGTGCACTCTGACAGTGCAGAACTCCAGACATTCACAGCACGTACTTGCCTGGAACAGCAGCCTGAGCCACCTCACCCTTCCACAGATTGTGGTGCAGTGGGGCACTCTACACACACAGGGATCTCCAGACATCTGCAGCACCTGCTCACTTGGTTCAGCAGTCTGGGCTGCTCCACTCTTCCTGAGAAGACTGTAGTGCAGTGGTGATCTGTGCTCCATATCTAGGCAGATTTCCAAGCATCCAAAGCAGCTGTTCACCCAGATTGGCAGCCTGAGCTTCCCTATACTTCCTATGCAGAGATCTGAGTAAAGGGAGCCCTCTCTGCTCCACACCCCAGCAGACCTCCAGGCATTTGGAGCACTCGCTCTCCTGAATAAGCAGCCTGAGCTGCCATGCCCTTTCTGTGAAGAGACTGTGGTGTACCCAGGTCATTTCTGCTCCATTCCCAGACAGATCTCCAGAAGCCTGAAGTACCTGTTTGCCTAGATTGGCAGCCTGAGCTGCCCTACCCTCCCTGAATAGAGATTGGGCACAATGGGAGCCTCACTACTGCATGCTCAGGTGTATGTCCAACTATTGGAGAACCCACTAAACTGGACCAGAAGCCTGAGCCTCCCCACCCTTCCTGTGCAGAGATTGTGTTGAAGCAAGGCCTTCTCTGCTTTACACATGGAAGATGTCCAGGCACTCAGAGCACTCACTCACCCAGATTAGAAGCCTGAGCCCCCCCACTCTTCCTGTGCAGAGCCTGTGGTAAAATGGGGCCTTCTCCACTCTATTCCTAGGACTATCTCCAGGCATTATAGGCACCCACCCACCTTAATCAGTAGCCTAAGTAGCCCATCTTTCCTGTGCGGAGACAGTGGTGAAGCAGGGCCCTCTCTACCCCATACCCAGACATATCTCCAGGCATTCAGAGCACCCAATTCACATAGATTAGCAGCCTGAGCTGCCCAACACTTCCTGAGCAGAGATTGTGATGCAGTGGGGCCCTCTACATGCCACATCCAGGTAGATATCCAAGCATCTGGAACACTCACTTTTCTGAATTAGGAGTTCAGGCTGCCCCCTTCATTGTTCAGAGAACTTGGGGGCACTTAGGCACACCTCCAGGCATACGGTGACTGCCCACTGGATTCTCTTAGTCCTGGTGCTTTTGAGTGCTATCAGGGGACATGTAGGCAGCCTGCCTAGTCTGGTCTCACCTATTTTGCCCCATTCTCCCAAGCCTGAGCAAGGAGATCAAACCACTGTGGACTCCATGGACCAGCCCTTTGTTTGAGGCAGCAGAGAGCTTCTCCTAGTAAACAATGTACTCAGCCACATTGGTTGCATATTGACAGTACAGAACTCCAGACATGCACAGCAAACACTTGCCTGGAAGAGCAGCCTGTTAGTCATAAGTACACCTTCTGGCTTGTAGGTCAAACCACAGGGCTCAATATAAAACCTCCCAACCAAAGTGCATAGGGCTACAGAAGGAAAACGATAAGACCTTACCCAACATTCTCTACCTCACACCAACTAGAGAGCAGGGAAAGGGAAAATAAAATTTTAAAAAATAATAATATTATAGGGCAGGAATAAAAAAATTCTACCTGCACAAAAATAATTACAAATATTAGAAGTGCCAACAACTCCAGATGAGAAGGAACCAGCAAAAGAATTCTGGCACCATAAAAAATCTGAATGTAGTGACACCATTAAAGGATCACACTAGCTGTCCAGCTATGGTTCTTAACCAAAAGGCAAGCTCAGAAATGACAGATAAAGAATTCAAAGCATGTATTGCAAAGAAGCTCAACAAGATCCAAGACAAGGTTGAAAATAAAAAAAGAAATTTCTGAAGCAATGCAGGAAATGAAGGAAGAGATAAACATAAAAAGAAATCAATTGGAGCTTCTGAAATTAAAAATTTTACTTTAGGAATTTAAAAATACATTTGAAAGCTTTATCTATAGACTGAACCAAGCAGAATTAAAAAACGTCAGAGCTTGAAGAACAGTCTTTCTAATCCAGTGAGAAAAAAATAAAAAAATTAAGAAAAATAAACAAAGTCTTTGAGAAATATGGGAAGTCTTTGAGAAATCTATGAATTACTGGCACTATTGAGACAGAAGAAGAAAAATATGAAGAAGAATGAAAATGGTCTATCTTTCACCATCTACAAAAGTTAACTGAATATGGTTTAATGGATTAAATGTAAGACCTCAAACTATAAGAATCCTAGAAGAAAACCTAGGAAACTCCATTCTGGAAATTGGCCTTGGGAAAGATTTTACGATTTAGTCTTCAAAAGCAATCGCAACAACAACAACAATAACAAATTGGGACCTAATTAAGCTAACTAGCTTCTGGACAGCAAAAGAAACTATCAACAGGGTCAATAGTCAACCTAGAGAATGAAAGAAAATATTTGCAAACTATGTATCTGACGAAGGTCTAATATTCTAAGATCTAATATTCAAAGGTCTAATATTCTGCTCAGTATCTGGGTGATGGAATCAGTTATACCCCAGACCTTAGCATCCTGCAATATACCCATGTAAGAAACTTGCACATATACCTCCTGAATCTAAAACAAATGTTAAAATTATTTTTTGAAAAAAGGAAAGGAAAGGAAATGTACATTTCCAGAAGTTGCTATAATAAAAAGTAAAGAGTCAGGACTTTGGGCCATGAGATATCAGCCCAACCTCCAGGAACATGAGCTGCAGATTTCATTCATCCATGTGTTGAAAAACTCAATCAACCATCCCTGCAAAATTAAGACTTAATCAAAAGTCTGGACACCAAAGCTAGAGTAAGCTGCCTGAGTTCGCAATAATCTATATGCTATTGCTACATTATGATATCAGAAGGGTAACATGTCTCTTTAGAACTCAGTAGGTTTTTATTTAGAAGCTTCTCCTAGTCCCACATTCCACCCTATATGTTTCTTCTTTTGGCTGTTTTTAATTTGTATCCTTGCACTATAACAAAACTAATGGTTAGTATAGTGATATCGTGAGTTATGTTAGTCATTCTAGCAAGTTATCAAATGTGAGGGTTCTAGTCTAAATGTGGGTGGTCCTAGGAATCTCAAAACTTTCAACTGATGTCTAAAGTCATGGACATACTTGGCAGTCTAGAGAACTGTGCTCTTAATCTTGAGTTTGTCCTAACTTTGAGTAGTAGATGATATGAAAATAAAAGTACTATAATAAAAATGCACAAAATATACATAACCTTTTATACAATAATTATAATGTTAAAACATTTTTCTAAGGTTTTAACTATATACCCATTATCACAAAATGATTTATGATAATCAATAAAAGAGAATATAATAGAATACTTCAACTCTTTCTCTCATGAATATCCATTTAGTACACAATATTTATTAGGAGATGAGCACTACATTAGATGTCAAGGTTAAATATTTAAAAACATAAACATATTCCTTGTAATCTAACACTAACATAACTAAAATATAGTAATTTATTTATTTAGATGAATAGGCAATTTTAAAATTTTCTGATATCTTCTTTAATAGTGGATGCCTCTGCTATTGAATCACATAGAAGTGGCACCCAGACAAGATATGGGTGTCTAGAGTAGGTTTTACAAATAAAGTGAAAAAGTTAGATAGAATTGATTATCAATAATAGACTACCCGATTAGCAGTGGTTTACATATAAAAATATTTAGTTTTTATGCAAAACAAAGATTTTAAATAAATATACTCAATTAACTTACAAAACAGGGCATGTGGTAGGCAGTGCCAAATTTGAAACCAAAGCCTGGTTATGTCATCAGAACCTAGTGATGCCATCAAATATGTCATTCTGTTTCCCCATCCTACTTCACCATGCTACTCCATCAGTTAAGCAGGCTGACTTTTCAATTTTTGGTAAGGATGGTTGCTGCAGGTCCATGGTGTCACATCCAAGGGAAAAAAGAATGGAGTAAGACCATGGATTTGTTCCTTAAGAAGTTGTGCCTTCTTTGTTTTTTGTTTGTTTGTTTTGTTTTGTTTTTGAGACGCGGTCTCACTTTGTCTCCCAGGCTTGGAGTGCAGTGGTGTTATCCTAGCCCTCTGAAGCCTCGAACTTCTGGGCTCAAGCAGTCTTCTTGCTTCAGCCTCCCAACTAGCTAGGACTACAGGAATGTGCTAACATACCTGGCTAAACTTTTATTTTTTATTTTAGAGACAGGGTCTTATTATGTTTCTCAGAATGATCTCAAACTCTTGGCCTCAAGTGATTCTCCTGCCTCAACCTCCCAAAGTGCTAAGATTACAGACATAAGCCCCTATGCCTGGCCAGTTTTCTCTTTTTATCATGAGAATACACGATTGCCTTTGCCAGAATGAATGATGTCATAGGCCTCATTAGTGAGAGGATGATAAAGTGAAATTTTGACACAAGGGAATAAGATTCCCATGATTAAGTAAATTTCATAATAATTCATACTCTGGCACTAGTGGAGGGCCCATACTCATTGTAAAATTAACTTCTTACTAGTAAAGTTCAATATTTATTTAAATAAGATCAAGCAGCATTTGGCTATTGGTTAAGTGACATTATCTGCCATAGGAAGTAACCTACAAGCTAAGACATGGTGGATGAGCAGGATTCTCTGGAAAAAAATAATGGGAATAAGCAGGAGAACATGAGGAATAACTTTCCATAGAGAATAACGCATGTACATTTCAGAGAGAGAAATCTTGGTAATTTCACTGAAATACCAGCACTTTGAGATCACAGTGTAAAAAGGTGATTACTGATAAATGAGGTTGCAAAAACTAAGAAAAAATTTAATCATGAACCACTGCAATAAATTTACTTAAAATGGTATATTTTTCAGTCATCAAAAATATAATGAATAAGGTTACATGAAACATGCAGGTATTTATGGCTACTATTAAGGAAAATTAATATGTGTACTTTTGTGGGACTATATATAGTAAGTGGGATAAATGTTTAATATAATATACAAAACAGATATAGTTGGGAGAGGATGGAAGGATTATGAATGCTAAACCACTGAATTATTTTTAATATCTTTAATTTTGTTGCACTGGTATTTAAATACTAAAATTATTTAAAGTAAAATATGAATTAGTTTCCTAGGAGCACCTTTATTTTTGCCTCTACTATTAAGTTGCCAAGTAAAACTGCCAAGTAAAATTTTATTTTCCTCAAAGTCGAGCTATCACACATAGTTGAATAAATTGAACACCAGACAAGGTCACTTAAGAGGCAAGTGGAAGCTCTGCTTACTCCACTATTTGTTCTGGTTCAGGACAGCACCTGCTTGAACAGTTTCCATTTTTAATTCCCATAAAGCTATTGCATAGGTTAGCCATAGCACTGCCTACTTTTGGGAGAATAACTTATTATTTGAATTGTGATTTGAAGACACTCATTTTCTATATTCTGTTCTGTCTCAACTAGCATGACCAGTCAAAGTTTACTGTAAAACTCATGAACTCATAAAACAAGTGAGTTTGAAGTTATATAAAGACAGAACAGTAGCAAAGTTCATGGAATAATGAATATGAATATTCTTATTGGGAAACGAAAAATCTTTTAAAGAAAATATATGTCAGGCAACTGTGATTCCTTAAGTGACCTCTGGCGATTCCTATAGATGCTCTTTGCAGAGAGTTCTTTTTCTGTTTATTATTAAATTATTTTTTAAACTGATCGGATTCTTTATAGTGCCATTTGACCTACAAAAAAGTACTGAAATAAGTTTCTTTTCCCTTTGCCCAAATAAAAAGAGCAAGATTTGTGAAGGTTTTTTTTTTTTTTTTAAGAAGAAATGAACTACTTATTACGAAGAATTATGTGAAGAAAAGAGCCAAAATATTACTTGGTTTCTGGTCTTCTTATTCAATACATTTTCTGAGCAGTCAGAATCCTTCTTTGGTTTGAGCTGGTGAGTGACCAGCTGAGTACAGTCACAACAAAGAAAAAATTCTATATTCGGGGTTCATGTAGCAAAATAAGAACAAAAAGCTTTTGTAAGGTGGGATGAAAAACGTCTTAGAAGATATGAACATCATTGCTCCTAAAGTAAATGACCTTTTTCCTCTAGGTGGTCCTCGCCTTATATAAGCTCAGTTTTATTTCCTAGAGGAAAATTTTAACCAAAATGTCCTAATAAGATGAACTTCTTAGCTGACCTGAACTAGACATTTCCAGAAATTGTGGTATTTTTCTGAAAGTAACATGTTAATCTCAAAAGTTAGCCACCAGTTTAATCACCACCATCAATTCTGTCACCAGGTACAACTAATATCAGTAATTCTCACATCTATTAAATGCTTACTATTGGGCTATGACATATTCTAAGCACTTTATATGTATTTTACTCACTTAATATTCATATTACACCATATGAAGTAATATTTTCATTCACAATTTGCATGTGAGAAAAATTCAGACATTGAGAAATTAAATAACTTGTCCACAGTCAACTGAACTTCAACTGAGGAAGTTACTTTGAAACCTGGGAGTCTGGCCCCAGGGTCCTGACCTGTAACTTCTCTTTTATGATGACTCTGGTTGATCACACTGAATATCATATTCAGATCAAAGAATCACAGAAATCAGTGTGAATCTGACAACTAGTCCTTCTATTACTTCCGCATCAACCCCACTAACCATTCAGCACCTCTGTGAATAAAAAATTCACTCTTGCAAACCTGACCAATTTTTACAGTTAGAAGAAAATAAACCATTACCTGTATTCAGACTGTCCAGTTGGCTTAGGCAGCTATAAGAAGAGTACTGGACTTGTTGCCAGTGTGTATCCTAATGAAGTGAAAAATATCAGCAATGTCTATTTGTCCAACCAGCTTCATTTATGCAATATATCTCATCCAGATGAAAGATTTTGTTTCATTATTTGCTGAAAACCATGTATTCCCAAATACCACAAAGCTTCCATATGTTTCAACTAGCATTTGTGCAGCTTGCAATGACATCTTCATTAAAAGATTAGTTAAAACTCTAATTTTCCAATGGAAAGTATAAATGATAAGGCTTCAAAGTGAAAAACCTACCTGAAATATGAGGTCACCGATGAATTAGCAGAAATAGGTTACTAGCTGTAGAGCAGCATGTGACATTAATGCTTACAATTTTTTATCATAGTAAAGGGTCATGGTGCTAAGCAGATGACAGCTATATTATTCAAACAAGATGAGAAATGTGCTTAAAACTCTCCTGCAAAAACTAAGTACAGTTACCCTAATATAAGAGACATTAGAATGAGTGGGCAAAGTAAAATCCCAGGTAAACTCCCCTTCCTCCACACTGAGATGGCCTTATGCATTAATTTAACAATTTCCTGATTCTTAACTCCTATTTTGAATCCTTCATTCTCTATGGATTATTATAGTAGCCTTCTAGTTAAACTTTTCTTGCTTATAATCTCTTAGGTCTTGAATCCAGCCTTCACACATCTGTCTAAGTTTCTGAATCATATGATTTATCTGATCATTTCAGTGCTAAAAACATGATCGAAGATGGATTGCCTATTAGGATCCCACATTCCTATTATATAAAGCAAGAATATTTGCTTTTAGCTCCAGTCTTCCCCAGTCTTCACTATCTGAAATTTCTGTAGTTATTTTTCTTAACTTCAATATTAATACAACAATATGCAAGTGGTAAGATCAAGATAAGTGTACAAACGCTCTCGAAGAATGCCAGCCAAGGCTTTGTGATCACAATGAGTTAAAAGTGACTAGTCAGGGATTTTTATGAATATGAATCATGGGCAGGATTATCAGAAATTATAAAATTGTTGAAAAAAGTGGACAGGCACAAGAAATTCAAATACAGAAACACACCTGGAGCATTCATAGTAAAAAATACGTTGAAAATTAGAAAGTCTTTACGAATTAACCAACACTACATGAAATAGAGATAATATGCTACTGTCTTTAGGTGATGCCAAAGAGTTCTGCAAAGCTGTAATTTAAAAATCAGGTCATAAAACATCTAAATAATAGGTGTGACAATACTTTCAAAATTTGTATTTCAAAATTTGTATGAAATTGCACTGACTTATGATGAAGTAAGTGAGGATAAATTTCCTGTGGGTGCTTTATGCATTAATCCACAGAAAAATTTTTATTGCTGCATTAGATTTTCATCAATTGAATTTTAAAGTTAAACCCAAACATGTTTCAAAGTGTCAATGGAAATCTATATTTCTCAATTGGCCACTATTTTAAATATTTTCATGTGAGGTTAAATAAAAAATTGACTGACCTTCATAGAATATACATTGATTTATGCAAATATCTGGAAAATTGAAGAGTTCCTGTTCCTATTCACCCTCATGAATGTAACATACTATCAAACTTTTTAATCTTTGCTAATCTTAAGGATGAAAAATGGTAAGTCATGGTCATTTTAATTTTTAATTTTCCTACTAGGAATGAGGCTCAGAGTATGGGTCATATGTTTAAGATCCATTTATATTTGTGTTCTGTGAGCTATCTTTTCACATCTTTTGCCCATTTTTTTAGAGGAGGGTTTTTCATGAAGTAAAAGTATCAGTCTATTGTCCATGGAAGCAGTCCCCAAACTTTATGGCACCAGAGATTGGTTTCATGAAAGATAATTTTTCCATGGACCAGGGTTGTAGGGGATGGCTTTGAAATGAAACTGTACCACCTCAGATCATCAGGCATCAGATTCTCATAAGGAACACACAATCTGGATCCCTCACATGTGCAGTTTGCCACAAGGTTCATACTCCTATTAGAATCTAATGCTGCTGCTGATCTGACAGGGGATGGAGCTCAGGTGGTAATGCTCACTCGCCCACCACTCACCTCCTGTTGTGCGGCCCGATTCCTAGCAGGTCGTGAACCAGTACTAGTCCGTGGCCTGGGGGTTGGGAACCCCTGATCTATGGTATGAATTGCAAACATGTTTGTCTATCAATTTTTTTAGGGGAGAATCTCGGTCTGTCACCCAGGCTAGAGTGCAATGCTGTGAATTTAGCTCACTGCAGCCTCAAACTCCTGGGCTCAAGTGATCCTCCTGTCTCAGCCTCCCAAGTAGCCAGGATTACAGGTATGTGCCATCATGCCCAGCCTTTTAGTGTTTATTCATGCTTTTGTTATTTTTAAAATTATACATAGTCAAGTTTATCATTTGTTTTGTTTGAGATTATAATTAATAATATATTTTGTCATCATTAGACTACTTTTCCCTTATGTTTTCTTCTAGTACTTTTATTGTTTTATTATTTTACATTTAAATCTTTATATTTCTTGAAATTTTGTGGTCTAAGGCAGGGATTGTAAAACTAGAGCCAGTGGGCCAAATATGTTTTCCAGCAAGCCAAACTTGGCCATGACAAATAGTTTATGTATTGTTTATGACTACCTTCACACTACAATGACAGAGTTGAAAAGAGTGACAGAGACCTACGAACCCCAAATTATTTGCTATTCGGTCCTTTACAAAAAGAAGTTTGCTGACTCCTAAGATATATAATACAAATACTGTATTATTTTGTAAAGAAGTTAGACATTATTTATTTATGTCACCCTTTACCCACTGATTTGAAATCTACCTCTATAATGTACTAAATCTTTAAAGACTCGTAGAAATGGAAGGCAAACAGGCTATAGATAAGCCCCCAAATTTCAGAAAGTTAGGTTAAATAGATTCCTCGAGTTTTCAGACATGAATGAGTTCCAGGTATTTCCTTCCAGGGAGGCTCTCTGGCCTGCGTTCTGAGAAGACACCATGAAATTCATGTTTTATTGATTCCTTTTTTTATGTTAGGTAGGTTCTAAATGTTTGTTTTAGAGTCATATTTTTCTTCTTCCTTTAATGTATAGTTGGGGAGCATTGGACATATATGCAGCAAAGACACATAGCTAGAAGTTTGCCTCTCATGTAAGAGCTGTCTGATTTCATACATATCATCATTGGCATTATTCTTAAATTGGGAGGATCATGTTTTATTCTTGAGTTTTAAAAGGGAAGAGGAGCCACTATCCTCTGAGCAAGCACTTAGAATTATTTTTTGGTAATCTGATGGGATTGATGAAGAACTCTTAACGAGCTTTGCTCTGGCTCCTTTTGAGGTCCATGCCATCTATTGGTGACTGTGACCTGAATTCCTGGATTTAGAGGTAGAGTCGGTCTGTGATGGAATATCAGAAGGGCAAAGATGTTTCTCACAAGATGCTTCAGAAAAACAGGAAAAAGGCACATACATATAAACATAAAATCTTTCAAAATGTAATTAATATAGAAATTTGTGGCCAAAAACCAAGTCACCAGTCCTGGATCCTAGAAGAATAGAATATATCCAGGGCATCTACGATTAATAAATGGTCTTGAAACCACAGTAACTTAGACACATCCTAAATTCAAAGTCTACTCATGACATTCCTATCATCATAAGCATTAACTGAATTCAAAGTTCCAAGTGCAAATTTGCATGTGAACAGCGAAAAATATCACTTGCCGATATTTGACCCAGTTTCTCTTCCACATGAATCAGAGATGTCCTTTTGTTTTTAATTCCCTAAAATATTTAAATAAAATACATTTTTGTGCTCCTGAAAATTGTATGACAAATTCACAAATAATTAACTTATCTGCACTACAGTCCTCACTACCCCGGGAAATAAGTGACTAAATAATACCCGGGTATCCACTAAATGCCCAACATGAAGAGAAAATGGAAGATTGGTAAGTTAACTGACTGTTCTAAGGAACAGAAAGAAGACTCAATATATCAAGTGAAGTTTAGTTCTTTAAAGAAACAGTTAAATCTCTGTTATTTTCAGATAGCCTAGGAAGTTTTAAGTGGCCGCTCGTTGTGAGAAACTGATTTCGAGTACGTTTGAAAGACAGAACATCTAAACGTGCGGTGGCCTTTCCACCTCTCAGGAACTTTGATTGGACCCTGACTGCGAAGGCGAATGCAGAGAACTGAGTCACCAACACAGCTTCTATAGCACCCTGGGGTCCTTTGGAAAAGATTCGTCCAACCTCAGTCTAGGATGGGTTAGAACAGTGACTCCTCAAGGCAGGGGTCTGAGATAAACGACCTCCGGAGTCCTCACTCAGCCTCTCGGGTCTTTGATTTTGAACTGACGAAGTGCAAGCCGATTTTAACTAGGTCATCCAAAGAGCTCGTATCATAGCATGTAGTTGGCATTCACTGAATAATATGGCGCAGAGAAAGAGACAAAGTGGGAGATCGGGAGAGTAAGCGAGTGAGAGAGAAAAAGCTAATAATAGACTTTAAAAACAAGTCTTTCAAAATATTTTCATTTTTCCAAGATTCTACATAATTTTTTATCCTCTAGGAAGCTGTTTCTGTGAATAATAATATTGATGATTATGAGCTTGAAAATTAAGTTACATGTAATTGCTAGGCACCCATGTTTACAAAGCTACTATGGAAAAAAATGCTTCTGTATGTCTCTAGTTAGTTCGTGAGGGCAGGCAGCATTTGGATTCTTTTTACTTTTTGGGCCAAATTCTTTACACTACAACCTGTAATTATATTATGGAATTTTAATCACTTGGGCTTAATTAACTCTGGGACCTTAGTGACTGACAAGTTCTCAATCATTTAACCCCTTGATCATCTTTCCTAACTGTTTTTGTTTGTTTGTTTCATCTTCTCCTAACCCTCTTGATCTACCACCATTGTTAATGTAGAAGAAAGTCAGGTGCTACCATAGGTTACTGATACCTTTGTAACCTCTGTGATTTATAAAATTATGCTTCTTTAATAATTTATATACTTTCATGAAATCTTAAAGTAATAGGAGACCTCCTTAGGGATCACCTAATTCAAGTTTTCACTGGTTAAAATGGAGAAATTGAGATTGTTTTGTTCCAATTTTCTCATCTCATGTACCAATGCTATTGTTTTTCATTTACTTATAAAATATACCTTTCATCTTTATTTTTGGTAAATTATTTTATCAACATAATTTCTTATCAAAGCAGAAGGTTGGGACATTATCACTTTCATAAGTGTTTTTCTTCATGAAAGATAAAGATGCTCATCTTAAACCACCATTGACAATTATTTGAAGTGATTCTCTAGATCATTTTATTTTATCAATCCTCAGTTTCACTTAGGTGACTCTTCCAGGCAATCCAGTAATTTGAATACTATGACTGACACATGGCTTATTCTTCATATGGACTCTGCACCATTTTCCTCAACTTACAAGCATATGGTGCATTGGATGGGTTGGGACAGTATTCCCTCTACGTGGCTGATACAAAAAATATGCTATGTTGGACCAAATTTAAACAAACCAATAAACATGCAAAAAATTGATTTAACTCCAAAGTAGAGAATTTAAAAAAAAAATCTTGTAAAATGGCTTTGAGAGAAGAAAACATAGTAATTGTTGTTGGTTTTTTTTTTTTTTTTTTTTTTTTTTGAGACAGAATCTCACTCAGTCACCCAGGCTGGAGTGCAGTGGTGCTGTCTCAGTTCATTGCAACCTCCGCTTCCCGGGTTCAAGCAATTCTTCTGTCTCAGCCTCCCAAATAGTTGGGACTATAGTTGCCTGCCGCCACACCTGGCTAATTTTTGTATTTTTAGTAGAGATGGGGTTTCACCTTGTTGGTCAGGTTGGTCTCAAACTCCTGACCTCCTGCCACGGCCTCCCAAAGTGCTGGGATTACAGGCGGGAGCCACTATGCCTGGCCAGTAGTTTTATTCTTTGGTTTTTGTATTCTAGATGTACACAAACTATTCCAAAAAGTTGGAAATTATGCAGTTGGATAGTTTGAATAAGACAATATAAGTAAAACAACTATATTTAGACAGCATAATCATAATTAAATTATGGCTTAATATAACATTTTCTTTAAAAAAAAAAGTCCAACAAATAGGTCCTATCCATTGTGAAAACTATGGTTAAGTTTTGTGGGTTTCACTGTTTTTCTTCTTACACCACACGCTTAGAAGTTGCAAAATAATTTCTGAATCTATGTCTGAAATATGTTATCAACTCAGTCTGGTCATCAAGTCAAATATTCTGAGTTAGAGGGGATTTTGGTAGATCATCTGTCTGCTACTCATATCCCAACATCATTTCTCAGAATTCTAAGTCTTTTGGTTAGTCATGTTGAAAAATAACAAAATTGAATAAGGATTGTTCCTTAAAGATGGGCTTACAAATCCACTCCAAACATTAGAATAAAGAGCTTAAAGCCTACAGCATTTGGGATTAGTAAATTTCATTTAAATGACTTTGAATATTTTTAACCAAGATATTTTGTTCTAACCAAATTTATTGCTGTTGGCAAATTTTAAGTGGAGATTATATAACTCATGTGGAGACTATCTTGAACAATAAAAGAGGCAATTTTGCTTCTGAATGAAATAACAGAAAATGTGTATACATCCAACAGATATTTTGTTTTTTAGATTTTGTTCTTCATAGGTGCCAAAATATGCTGTTTCATGTTTTGTATCTCTGTAATAACCAGCAGATACATGTTCATAGAGAAGACCATTTTTCTCAAAATTAGAAGTATAAAGGTCCCTAAAGAAACATTTCATGAGGATAGTAAAATTGCCAGTGGAAACCAAAATTATTTTGTTACTATATGAATTTTAAAATGCAATAGAAAGATCAAGCATTTGAATATTCAAAGTGAATTATTACCATATGTCTAGGCAGTACATTTGGCAAATGCTGAAAAATTGAACACTGAGGATGTGTGATAAACCACTGTTACAACAAAGCTGTTGGAATTAATGTTTTAATTCCTGCTAAGGAGTATAAAGTATAAAGTCATTGCTTATCATGCTGGCCAGGCAGACTTGTTGAGTGTTTCTGTTTCTGAACTCTTTCCTTGGTATTTTGAAAGCTATTCCATTATGACAACGTAGAGTTTCTCCTTCTACTAATGATTACATGTGTAAGCAGTGAGAAGAACTTCTAGGGTGGATGATTAATACTCATCAATTCACATCATCAAACAATTTGAGCAGGAAGAAACCAAAGAAAAATAGTTTAGGCAATGAAATAGAAGAAACTTTCACAAATCAATAGAAACAAGTTTTTAGAATGCTTATATTGTTAATGAAAACCACATTAAAATCCTGAAAGGGAAGGCATAGCCACCTGTATTTTGTGAATGCTTTTGTTTCTCCTCCTCGTGAATGATAACACTTGCAGAAAGAATCATGTCTTATTCCACAAAAGACATTTGTTCAACTCATGTGTACTCATACTTACTATATGACAGGCCCTCTGCTAGGCATTCAGATTAAATGGTGAGTAAACACAGTTCTCAAGGATCTTACACTTTAACTCAATTTACATATGATGAAGCTGAACTCATTAGAATATAGTGCAATACAAACATCAGTAAAACTACCAATCAGTGGTCTTGCCTGATGAATAAAATATCAGGAGCTACCAACATGGATAGTGTTAAAACTAAATAAGCTCTTCGAAGACATTGGTCTGGCCTCATTTGTCTTTGAATCCTTCCTGCCTAGCAGAAATACTAGAGGATATTTGTTGAACTGCAGTAAACTGAAACCATACTGGTGAAAAATAAGTGCCATTTTTTTCCATAATAAGTATGAAACTTTTAAAGAAAATATGTGTACGTATTTTACTAGTCAGCCTTCACAGGGTATCCTAGAACCCAATTTTTTAAACATAAAGTCAAAGTCAGAGGTAGGAATATTGAACCAGATTTAAGTGCAGCTGGCGGGGCACCTGAAACAAGTTCAGAGCGAATCACAGCTCAATCTAAGGCCATTAAAAATAAATGGATGTCTTTTGCATTGTTGGTCTCACTCATTCCGTCAATCAGGGAAAACTAGTTTTCATGTTTTTTTGTTGCTCAGGTCCCTGATATGGTGGCATATCTTGTTTTTCAGAACCAGCAGCAATGTAAAAAAGCATTTCACATAGATTGTAAATGTTGTTAGAATTTACTATTCTTGAATAAACTCTGAATACATTTAATTAATACTTGTTAATTAAATCATGGAAGAGTACTGTATTGGAGACACAAATTCTCAATAGGAGAAACAATGGAAATCAATTTACATCAGAATGAAGCCCTCTGGGCTCCAAAATCAAAACACCTTGGTTCATTTTGCTGTTAGTCTAGGAAAACAATACTTGAAGATGTATGTTTAGTTGAGATTACTGGCAAGAAAGAACCTTTTGTCATTTCCTCTCACTTTTACATTTTTAGAGGAGCAGAAAAGTAAATCACTAATTATAATTACAACTTTCTTTTTAGCAACTCCTCAAATGCCTTCTTATATGTCATCATTACCTCAAAAGATAACAACCTTTGCAAATCCATGAGGCATTTTCCTTTATCTGACAAAATATTTATCATGGGTTCTGATATTCAAATGCTATACAAATTAGTATAATGGTGACAGTAGTTATAAATAAGGTTTTAATAGTCATTTAAAAAAAAAATTTATGCCAGGCAAGGATACCTTTCTAAATGCAGTAACTAAAAGTGAAAAAATTAGAAATGAAAATAAAATTTCCTCTCTTATTGCCTTATGAAAAATGAGATGTTGAATTTTCATTGCTAACAATTAATTAAGCAGTTCATTTTATTCTTCCCCAGCTCTCTTGAATACTTGTTGAGAACAGGTAAGATGGATAACATAAAACATAACACCTGACATCACATAAGTGGGCACTAAACAGTTACTCATTTCTGTTTATTTCTCTTCAATTTCTTCTACCTAATGAGAATGCTTAGTTATTCATCCATTTAGTTAATATCTATTGACATCACTTATGTATCAAATTCAACAGTGAAGAAAGGGGAATTTTTCAGAGTATTTTCTAGGCAAATTAATATCCACACTGTGAAAAAAGGACCACAGGACATTGAAACTTAACAGACTCTGATACACTTTTGTATTTGCAATATTTTTCAACACTGACACAACATACCAAACCTATTGTTGGGGTGTATATTAATAGAAGCCATTTGTTTCACATTTTTTAAAGAAAATATTTCATTACTTGTTTCAGCTTTTTACTTTATTCTTGACCATTTGGGAAGTGTGGTCATTTGGAAACAATATATTGCAAAGTATATTGTTGTTACTGTATAGCTCTGTAGATTAATTATTCCAGGTACAGATACCCTTTATGAGGAAAAAAAAAAAAAAAAACTTAGTAGAATGTTATAAAAGGGAGGAACCCAAGAAAATAGTTGTCAAGATGTGGATAGAGACTTCAAATATTTGAAGTGAGAATCCCTTGTGATCAAGCCGGTTGTTATCATGGACAAACAAAACAACTGGCTGCACTGCTTATTCTTCTTTATTTTAATTAGGTATTAGACCTAAAAAAGTTTATGGTTGTTAGTAATTTACTCCATCTTTATAGGTTTTCCATAGATAAATTCATTTTGCACTCTTGTCAAATTAAATGTGTACCAAAATATCTAAATGAGTATGATACATGTCAATTAGAATTTTGTTGCCTTCCAAATGAGAGCTGTTTTCTTTTTAAAAAATGATGAAAAAATATTTTTTTAAAGCACAGCTTTTAGATGACTTTTTGTTTTTGAAAATGTCAGATTTTAAGCCAACATGTTCTCAGGGATGAAGTGCTAGGAATCCCTGTTAAAGTGTAATATTTTTACTGGGCTCTTCACAGATCTGCCACTGTTCCCATAGTAACTCATTCATCGATGAGCAAGGAGGCAGGAAGACTGGCCAGTGTACTGACGAATTTGACTTAATGGTATTTGATATCTATTCATTTAAATCTAGGAGGACATAGGTGGAGAGTAAGTTTTTATCAGGGACTATAAATGTATTAATCAGTCATCCAGAACAGGGAAAATAAATGATTGAGTGAAGCATGCTTTTGCCCTGTGTCTGAATTTCCACTACATTATTTTTCTGGTGTCAGAAAAAGTTTTAGTTTTGATATAAATGAGGAGAAAAATTTATAGAGTATTTGTTGCAGAAATCTTCAGGATGTTGGTAAAGCCTAGGGAAACTTCAATGTACAGGTACAATTTTACAAGTACTGATCTTAGGCCTGAAATGATAGTTAATGATTTTATAGCTCTTTATCAACATCTGACTCTTTGAATAAGACTGGAATCCTCAGAAAAGTACATCTATTAAATAGTCAGATACTCATTAATTTGTTGCAAAACCAGATGAGTAATTGTCATCCATAGTTTAAAAAGTTGTATAACAAAAAATAAATGATTAAAATAAAATCTGTCACTTCCGAAGTTTGCCTTGCAGACACTTTAAAGACACTTCCATTTCTGTAAATGTCTAGAGGTCTTTGCATTCATCTCCTGTGATTTTGTTGTTGTTGTTACTCATAGCACAAGTTCATATCATTCTATATGAAGATAGAGAGATACACTACATTAGTAAGTTCAAGTCTTTGGATTTCATGAAGTAAATTATAAATTAATCTAGAGAACTGGATGCTAGCATAAAGTTGTTGTGTAGGGGGATTATTTATTTATATATATTTATATTTGCACACTCCTTAACTTTGACACAATGAAGAACTCACCACATTTTATATTTTGGAGATTGATGAAAATTTAGCAAAGAAATGCAAACTAAAATATGAGCACCACACCTTCTAGCCTGCTATTAAGAAACGTGTATTTCTAAATATTTTATAAAGTGGAGTCTAAACAATTTTATATCATGCATGCTAGTCTTGGAAAAAGTCAATGGTCATATTTTAGGATAAATTTTATACTTTTTAAGATAGAAATCAGTTAACATCACATGAATTGTCCCTTTATTTAATTATTGTTATTTTTACACCACTATACAAGTTGGTAATATGTAAAGATAATAATTTAGCTACAATGTTTTGCTTCCATTATTCTTCACTATATGACAACCTCTTTAGTTGTCAGTATCATGGAGGAGTCTTAAATTCATGATCCGGTTAATGAGCACACAAAAGTTTGAGAGTGTCTTCTTCAGTCAGGCTCATGGGCAATTAAAATATGAGCGGTCTAGTTCAAAAGTTAAACATACAGACTCTAGGGTGTGCTAATTGGATTTTTAAACTCACCTACTTTGTATTATTATCATTTAAATGGGAATAATATTACTCAAAGGTAGTATCTAATAAGAATTAAATGACCTACAGTATGAGAAATTCTTAGAATAGTTATTGTCATATCATAAATTTTTAATAACTGTTTGATAATTGGGCAAAGTGCTTTTACTTCTTCACACTTGTCTTTTGTACATAAAATAAAGACACTGTTATTATCTGTTCACAAGTTTGTTATGATCATGAAGTGAAGCAATGCATATATAGCATGTTTAGCACATTGCTTGGCATATATTACTTAAGAAATATTAGCTTTATTATTATTACAATCAGTCTATACATTCTCCACCACTCTGACACACTTTCTGAAATTATGAGCTGCTTCTTTGAGGCTCTTGCTTTTTTGTTTTTCTTTTATGGGAAAAAGTTGTGTAATTCAATCCAAGTTCAACTTTATAAAAATGATAGGGGAGGGATTCTGTGTGTGATAGATTTGCCCTGATCTCCAGATCCCTCTGGAGAAGGCCCTGTACATGGGCAATAGCATTTTCTCACAACAAACATATGTCCCTGATTCCCCAGCCTCCTTTTCATGCACTATCTTCTGCCAATTGTTGCTACTATTTGGCTCATGTTCAAGATAAACAAACATTCTTATCGATTCAGAAGCCTGTTTCTGATATTTGCAAAGACAGTGAGAAGTCTGGATCTCGATGTGTCAGTTTATTACTTTTAAAACAAAATTGCTTGGTGCCATGCACCTCCTTCTCTATTTACTTTTGAATTTTCAACTTCTTACTTTCTAAGCTATTAATTATTTGCCTCCCATATATGTAGTCACTGACTGACCAGGATACTGATTTATTCCCCATAATACTTAGAGTTCTGCTGCTCTATTTTTTCATTCTTTATGTTATCTTCCAGAGAATATCAATTATTTTACTTTTTTTAAAAAAAAACTTTATTTATTTATTTATTTTTGAGACAGAGTTTTGCTCTTGTTGCTCAGGCTGGAGTACAATGGCACGATCTTGGCTCACTGCAACCTCCGCCTCCTGGGTTCAAGCAATTTTCCTGCTTCAGCCTGCCAAGTAGCTGGGATTACAGGCGCTCATCACCATGCGCAATTAATTTTTTGTGTTTTTAGTAGAGACGGAGTTTCATCATGTTGGTGAGACTGATCTGGAACTCCTGACCTCAGGTGATCCACCCGCCTCGGCCTCCCAAAGTGCTGGGATTACAGGCATGAGCCACTGCGCCCAGCCATTTTACTTTTTTTGAACTAACGACGTTCTACATATAGTTCCTCCTATGGCAAGAAATTTTGTTCTCTATGTCCTTTTACTCCCAAGGGATTTTCTACTCTAAGGGCTATTTTAACTTTTTAGCAATTTACACCATAATCTTGCTGTGATCCCTTGATTTTGCAACCTAGGCAAATATCATGTCCTACATATACTCTCAATGAATTCTTTAACTTAATTTCTTATTAGTCTCTTTGTTTTTGTTCCTAAACCCAAGAGGAATGTCTTAGTTCATCTTAGACCCACCTTCTCACCTTCATGCCAACCTAAAACAGAACCTAGTTTATTTTTGGCTTCCAGAAGAAGCCCAATGAAGCTTTAGTACGGTTTACTAAAGATAAGGCATGCACTGAGCAAAAGCATCCTATTGCAATGAAAATGCCTGGTCAGTAATCCCACACACTCACACTACATGTTATAGTCCTGAGCTACTACTCTCTGCCACTTGTCAAAAGCTCCACTCACCAAATGAATCTCATCAACTGTATACGGTCTCTTTGAAAATTTAATCTATTCTATTCTTTCCCTCATCAGACTCTAATCTAGGAAAGTCAATAACCTTCTATCTAGATAAAGGGAAAACTGTATCTTTTCCCAGTTAAAGCTATTGTTAACAAGCAAGCAAGCTAACCAACAAACTGTAAATTGCATATATATTCAAATAATTATGGGTCCTTTGCCATTCAGATATAAGCATAGATCCCATGTCCCTCTATATTTACACATTCACAGAAGCACAAGCAACAAATGAAACTTATTAATCATAATTAATATATTTGCAGGTCTTTCTTTAAAAATGTCACAGGGAGCCAACATAAACCAGGCAGTATTTGTTAAATCCTCTTTACCATCTGTTTCTTACCAGCTTTCACTTCTCACAGTTCTTACTAGAAGCCTGTCCTTCCTTGCCCCACTCTACCTGCTAACCAAATACTTTATCCAAATACCCAGCTGGCTGTTCTTTGATCTCTACAATTTTTCTAATAACAGAAGCAATTTAAAAAGATTTCTTTTCTGATTTGGTGAACATATATTTATCATCACAATCTGTCTCAGTGTGGCTGGGCCAGCTTACTCCAAGCACTGTGAATTTCCCAAACCGCCGTTCCTAAGAATGAGGGTAAACTTTCCCTAGACACTGTATGGAAGAAAATATTTTTGTATCCTAGTCTTAATCATGCCTACTTTCCTGCCCAGGAATGATGAAAAGAGCCCTCACTCAAATGAAATAATCTTATTTTCAACAAAAGAGTGTGGCATTGACCCAGGATGGGGAACAACAGTGCATTTTTGAAGTCTGGGTTATTCACTTTTAAATGACAGTAGGGCAGAGACACCTGTACTACAGCCTAGACCACAACACAACCAGGCTAATTTAGATAATTTTCACATCCTTTTTTCAGCACAAAATAGAAAGACCAGGTCTGCATCTCTCCAGAACCATGATTTCAGATACTGAATGCCTTGCAACAAATGTTTAAATAAAAAAAGATAAATATCTGGTGAAAAAAATAATGTTCAGGCAGAAACAAGAATACATCTAGAATTAGGAAAAAATATTTAATTCACATGCACATGATTCAACTAAAATTAATCCACCTTACATTCCTTTAGAGAATACTATATCTTAATCAAAGCGTTTATTTTGGATTTTTAAATTGCCCTTAGGCCTTAGCCAAGTGAACAGTCTATACTTACCTTTATCTTCATTTCTAATGGTCTCATTAAAGTGATATGCCAAAAACAACGACCAAAGTCAAGACTTGTCACAGCAATTGGTCAGGATCACCTGTGCCTGGGATGTCCAGATGATTCTGAATTTCATCACACATCAGTGCCTTACTGACTCCTCCTCCAAAACAATCCCATAACAAGAAAGTTGTAATTTCCTTCCATTCTGTAGATTTTAGAGTTATATTTATTAACAATATTTATCTACATATTTACCTATGTAGTTCAGTTACAAATACTTATACATTTCAATAGTTGTATTTACGTGGTTATGTGTGTGTATATATGTAAAGAAATGTATAGACATGTTTATGTCTATATGTGTTCATGTACCTACACATTTATGTATTTATTACTACATAGTTATATTAAATTGTCATCTTTTTTAGGATGGATTATAAAGCCCTTGGATGTCATTCAAATCTTAATGGGCTGAATTCCTTTCTCTTCTATTAAGATTTCCACAGAGAAAAAAATAGATCTATTTCATCTCCGCTATTAATAGTTTTCATTTCAATGATCACTCCCTGATGCTATCCCAAATTCTGTGGCTGTACCCTAGAATTCTTTATTATCTGTATTGATGTCATTAAAAGATGGCATTTCTGCCTCCTATTCTCTTCACCCAGTCATCAGCCACAAAGCCAAATATTTTCCCCACCCCCTTAATCTCAGATCCCTGGTGAAGGCACACATCCAAACCACCTGCTTCTTTAACTAGAATTCTGGGTGTCAGTCCAGAGTTTTCTTTGGCCTACGGCTGTCTTTTGTTTTTCCCCACCTGCAGGATTCTTGGCTTATGACTAGTCAGCCACCTAGAGTGACACCACAGATCCAGGCTGAGCTCTAGTCATTTTCAAGTGCTGCAATAGAACACTCAGTGTGTGTCCCCCTTAAAGGGGGTCTTCAAAGAAATACCCACAGGCTCAGAACACAAGAGGGAGGCATGCCACCAGATTCTGATATATCTCAAACCTCCAATTTTCCTTAACTTTCTCTTTTTTCTGAACAAGAATTCAATTTGTACAGTCATATAAAAAGAAATAAAAAGAGGATGTGATTGCCAAGAGGTGATCTTAATTGAGCCAAATATACTGCAGATACTCCTTACATTATGATGATGTTACAGGACCAATAAACCCATCCTAAGGTGAAAATATTTTAAGTTGAAAACGTATTTAATACACATAGCCTGCCACATATCATAGCTTACTCCAGCTTACCTTCAACATGCTCAGAATACATACCTTAGTCTACTGTTGAGAAAAATCATCCAACACTAACCTATTATATAATAAAGAATTGAATATCTTATTTAAACTATTGAATACTATACTGAAAATGTAGTTTTACATCATTCATGTACACACTCAAAAGCACACTGGTCCTGAAGAGTGTTTGAAGAATTGAACTAAAATTAATAGCTAGATGATGGGGATGCTATAACAACAGGGTCGTCAATTTCTCTCTCTTCTGATGAGACTTGAGAGTAGTAGGCAGAGTGTTCTTCAGGAAGATATTAAGTTTTGACTGTACAGTTTTTCCTTTTCATAATTACCTATAAAGTACTGGCCACACCATACACTGCAGAATATTGGTTGTTTACCATCATCATCACGTGGCAGACTGGAAGCTGTCACTCATTGTTACTGTCCAGCATCTCCCCAGAATCACCAGAGAGTATTATGCTGCATATTGTGAGCCCAGAAGAAAGATCAAAATTCAAAGTACAGTTGTTACTGAATGCGTATCATTTTTGCACCATTGTAAAGCTGGAAAATTATAAGCTGAACCATTGTAAGTTGGGGACCCTGTTTACTTAGATACAACTTTTGCTTAACATGATATTGATTGTTTGCATTTACTGGTGTTTTCAAAACCTCGGGTTACTTTTGTAAATAAGTCTCTAGTTTAGTTGTTCATCCACTGACACTTGGTGTACTTTAGGAGTTATTGCTGGAAAATAAAAATTTATGAGTAGATGGAGGAAAAGATGGTTGATAGGAGACAGGAATAATGTGCAGCTCCTGCTTGCATGGACAGAATAGTGTCTGGAGACACACATTGAGAACTTTCGCTCCAAGAACCACTGCAGGAACATACCAGGAAAACTGTAAGAATTTGCAGACCCTTTGAAAGCAGTGGCTTGCTGCTGCAAATACTGTAAGACAGTTGAAAAACTTCACTACAGCAAGCCTCACCCAAGGAGATTCTGAGCTCAGACCCACGTAACCCTGCTCCCACCTGACGGTTTTTCTCTACCCATCCCGGTAGCCAAAGACAAAAGATATAAACTCTTGGGAGCTCTATGGCCCCACCCATGACCTGAGAAACCTGAACACTTGTCCTGAACAATGTAGGGCAAGCCTATATCCCCCTTCTACTTCTTCAACTGGTGCTCTCTTGAAAGCACCACCTCCTGACTGGAGGTCAAACAACTCAAGCCATTACGACAACTCATAACAGAGCAACCTTGCTCCAAAGAAGACAACAACAGCTAATTTCACCACCTGCAACACCCTGGCCAAACAGAGGTCCTGAGTCTATCCATGTGACAACTTCACTGCTAGCATAACCCACATTTGAGAAAACCATTGCACTAAACAAAACTACAACCAAGGACTCTAACAGAGTCCACTTTACTCCTCTGCCACTTACAACCAGAGCAGGTGCTGGTATCCACAACTGGGAGAACTGAGGACAGATCATATCACAGGATTCTTTGCAGACATTCCTCAGCACCAGCCTGGAGTCCAGTAGCCCCACTGGATGGCTAGACTCAGAAGGGCAATAGCAATCACTGCAGTATGGCTCTGAAGAAGCCCCATCCCTAGATGAAGGGGGAGAGCACCACATCAAGGGATCACCCCATGGGACAAAATAATCTGAACAGCAGATCTTGACTTCCAGGTCTTTCCAGTGAAACAGTCTACAAAATAAGAAGGAATCAGAAAACAATTCTGGTAATATGACAAAACAAGTTTCTATAAAACCTCCAATACATCATACTAGCTCTCCAGCATTGGATCCAAATCAAGAAGAAATCTAAGAATTGCCAGATCAAGAACTCAGAAGGATGACTGTTAAGCTACTCAAAAAAGCCATAAAAACAGGGTGAAAAACAACTTAAAGAATAAAAAAACAAAAAACAAACAAACAAAAAAACCAGGATATGGAAGGAAAATTATCCAGAGAAATAGATATTATAAAGAAAAGATAATCATAACTTCTGGAAATGAAAGACTCACTTAGAGAAAAGTAAAATACACTGGAAAGTTTCAACAATAGAGTCAAACAAGTAGAAAAAAGTTGTTCAGAGCTTGAAGACAAGGCTTTTGAATTGACCCAATCCAGCAAAGACAAATAATTTTTTAAAATGAAGAAAGCCTCCAAGAAGCTTGGGATTACGTTAAAGGATCAAACATAAGAATAGTTGGTGTTCCTGAAGAAAAAGAGAAATCTAAAGGTCTGGAAAATTTATTTGAGGGAATAATTGAGAAAAATTTCTGTAGTCTTGCTAGAGATGTAGACTTCCAAGTACAAGAAGATGTAGACTTCCAAGTACAAGAACTTCTTCTCCAAGTACAAGAAGCAGTTGGAAAATTCATCACAAAAAGATCACCACCTAGGCACATAGTCATCAGATTATCTAAAGTCAAGACAAAGGAAATCTGAATTGCTGTAAGGGAAAAACATCAGGTAAACCCTCAAGGAAATCCTATCAGATTAACAGCAGTTTTCTCAGTGGAAACCTTGCAAACCAGAAGTGATTGGGATCTTCAGCCTCCTTAACCAAACAATTATCAGCCAAGAATTTTGTATCCAGTGAAACTAAGTTTTATAAATGAAGAAGAGATAGTTTAAGCTTTATAAATGAAGAGATTAAAAAAAAGATTTGTTTGTCTTTTTCAGACAAATGCTGACAGAATCCACCACTACCAAGTCAGCACTACAAGAAATGCCAAAAGGAGTTCTAAATCTTGGAAAAACAACCTTGACATACACCAAAATAGAACCTTCTTAAAGCATACATTTCAAAGGATCTATAAAACCATAACACAATTTAAAAAAAAAAAAAAAAAAAAAACCTCAAGGTATTCAGGCAACAACTAGCATAATGGGTAGAACAGTACTTCATACCTCAATACTAACATTGAATGTAAATGGCCTAAATACTCCACTTAAAAGATACGGAATTGCAGAATAGATAAAAATCCACCAATCAAGTACCTGCTGTCTTCAAGAAATTCATCTAAAATATAAGGACTCATGTAAACATAAGGTAAAAGGGTGGAAAAAGATATTCCATGCAAATGAAAACCAAAAGTGAGCAGGAGTAACTAGTCTCATATCAGACAAAAGAGACTTTAAGCAACAACAGTTAAAAAAGACAAAGAAATACATTATATAATGGTAAAAGGAAAGTCCAACAGGAAAATATTAACAATCCTCAATAGATATGCACCTAATACTGGAGTTTCCAAATCTATAAAACAATTACTACTACACCTAATATATAACATAGATGGCAGCACATTAATAGTGGGGAACTTCAATACTCCACTGACAGCACTAGACAGGTCATCAAGATAGAAAGTCAACAAAGAAACAGTGGACTTAAACTATACCCTAGAACAAATGGACTTAAAGGATATTGACAGAACATTCTACCCAATGACTGCAGAATATATATTCTTTTCATCAGCATATGGAACATTCTCCAAGATAGACCATATGATAGGCCACAGAACAAGTCTCAATAAAATTTTAAAAATTGAAATTATGTCAGACCACAGTGGAATAAAACTGGAAATCAACTCCAGAAGAAACCCTCAGAACAGTGCAAATACATGGAAATTAAATAACCTGCTGCTGAATAATCCTTGGGCAAACAATGAAGTTAAGATGGAAATTTAAGATTTATCTGAACTGAACAACAATAGTTACATGACCTATGAAGAACTCTGGGATATAGCAAAATAAGTGCTGAGAGGAAAGTTCATAGCATTAAACAACTACATCAAAAAGTCTGAAAATCTAACCTCACACCTCAAGGAACTAGAGAAACAAGAACAAATCAAACCCACGCTGTTCTCATGATAGTGAATGAATTCTCAAGACATATAATTGTTTTACAGTGTTTGATGGTTCTACCCTCTCTCTCTCTCCTGCCTTCACGTAAGATGTGCCTTGCTTTTCCTTCACCTTCTGCCATAATTGTAAGTTTTCTGAGGCCTTCCCAGCCATACAGAACTGTGAGATAATTAAACCTCCTTTTCATAAATCACACAGTCTCAAGTAGTTCTTTATAGAAGTGCGAAAATGGACTAACACAAAAGATTAGTACTGAGATAATTGGGGCATTGCTATAAGATACCTGAAAATATAGAAGCAACTTTGGAACCAGGTAATGGGCAGAGACCGGAACAGTTTGGAAGGCTCAGAAGAGGACAAGAAGATGTGGGAAAGTGTGAAATTTTCTAGAGACCTGTTAAATGGTTTTGACCAAAATGCTGATGGTGATATGGACAGTGAAATCCAGGCTGAGGTGGTCTCAGATGAAGATGAGGATCTTATTGGGAACTGGAAGAAAAGTCACATTTACTATGATTTAGTAAAGAGACTGGAAGCATTTTACCCTTGTCCTAGAGACCTGTAGATCTTTGAACTTGAGAGAGATAATTTAGGGTATCTGGTGGAAGAAATTTCTAAACAATAAAGCATTCAACAGGTGACCTGGCACTTTCTGAAAGTGTACAGCCATATGCATTCAAAAAGACATGATCTGAAATTGAAACTTATGTTTAAAAGGGAAGCAAAACATAAAAGTTCGGAAAATTTGCAGCTTGACCATGTAGGAAAAGGAAAACCCCATCTTCTAGGGAGAAATGCAAGCTGGTTACAGAAATTTGCATAAGTAATGAGGAACCAAATATTAATAGCCAAGACAATGGGGATAATGTCTTCAGAGCATTTTAGAGATGTTCATGGCAGCTCCTCCATCACAAGATGGAGGCCTAGAGGAAAAAAAAATGTTTTTTAAATTATAAATTACCCAGTCTTAATGTAGTTTTTTATAGCAGTATGATAATGGACAAATACAGCATTGGCTTTGGCAAAGAGTTCATGACCAAGAACCCAAAGGCAAATACAAAAGATACAAAGATAAATAAATGGGACTTAATTAAACTAAAAAGCTTCTGTACAGCAAAAGAAATAGCAGAGTAAACAGACAATCCATATAATAGGAAAAAATGTTTACATAGTATGCATCCAATAGAAGACTAATATCCAGAATCTACAAGGAATTCAAAGAAACAGCAAAAAAATAAAAATAAAAAAATAATTCCATCAAAAAGTAGGCTAAGGACATGAATAGACATTATCAAAGAATATATACAAATGGCCAATAGGTATTTTAAAAAATGCTCAACATCACTAATGATCAGGGAAATGCAAATCAAAACCATAATGCAATACCATCTTACTCCTGCAAGAATGGCCATAATCAACAAATCAAAAAATAATAAATGTTTGTGTGGATGTGGTGAACAAAGAACACATCTACACTGCTGATAGAAATGTAAACTAGTATAAACACTATGGAAAACAGTATGGAGATTCCTTAAATAAATAAAAATAGAATTACTATTTTATCCAACAATCCCAGTACTGGGTAGCTACCCAGAGGAAAAGAAGTCATTATATGAAAAAGACATTTGTACATAGTAGCACAATTTGCAATTGCAAAAATATGGAACCAGCCTAAATGCTCAGCAACCAATGAGTGGATAAAGAAAATGCGGTGTGTGTATATATATATACACACCATGGAATACTACTCAGCCATAAAAAGCAATGAAATAATGGTATTTTCAGCAACCTGGATGGAGTTGGAGACCATTATTCTAAGTGAAGTAGCTCAGGAATGAAAAACGAAACATTGTACGTTATCACTTATAAGTGGGAGCTAAGCTATGCAGCAGCAAAGGTGTAAGAATGATACAATACAAAGGTGAAAGGGTGGGAGTGGTGTGAGGGATAAAAGACTACACCGCAGCGTACACCACTTAGGTGACGGGTGCACCAAAATCTCCGAAATCAAACCTAAATTACTTATTTATGTAACCAAACACCATCTGTTCCCCTAAAACTATTGAAGTAATAATATTTACAAAAAAAGGAATTATGCGTAGGTGGAATTAATTTCTGTCTTCCCAAGAGCATCCTCTTAACTGTCGGCAAAAATTATCCAACTATGAACACATTCCCGGTCCCTTTTGCATAAAAAAAGAAGCTCACACCAGCAAAATATAAAAGTTCCCACGATTTACCTTCTCTCTCATACATTCCCATTTTCCCATAACTGAGTCACACTTCTAGACCTGGGCAAATTTTTTTATAAAGGGCTCTAGTGGATTGAACGGTGGTCCACCCAAAGTTATAATTATCTGAAACTTCTAAATGTCAACTAATTGGAGGAAAAGTTCTTTTCAGATGTAATTAAGTTAAGCGTCTCAAGATGAGATCGTCCTGGTAAGCCCTAAATCTAATGACAAGTGCTTGAGAAGGAGAATACACAGAGGAGAGCTGATGTGAAGAACAAGGCAGAGGTTGGAGTGATACAGTAATAAGCCAAAGAATGCCTGGAGCCACCAGAAACTGGAGGAGGCAAAGCAAGGAATTCCTCCTAGAATCTCTGGAGTGAATCTACAGCTCTGCTGACTTTGGACTTGTAGCCTCCGGGGTAGTGAAAGAATCAATTTCTCTTGTTTTATCAAACTGTTTTTAGCCAATCATTACAGTGTCTTAGGAAACTCATATAAGGGCTAAATAGTAAATATTTTAGGCTTTGTAAGCCATATAGTCTCTGTAGCAGCTACTCAAATCTGTGTTGCAATGGGTAAAACAACACCATAGACAATATGCAAACAAATGAGCCTGACTGTGATCCAATAAAACTTTATTTATGGAAATTGGAATTTTCCTGTGTCACAAAATATTATTCTTCTTTCGATATTTTTTAAAACACTAAAAGATGTAAGTACCATTCTTGGCTCATGGGTCAAGCAAAAACAGGCAATGGGGCAGATTGGTCCTTCAGGCAGTAGTTAGTGGGCTGCTGTTATGAAGATGGGGCAGTGCTGGACATGCCAATTAGACCTACCCTGGAAACCCGTTTGAATGTCCAATTCCTTTTTTCTTTGGAGATTCCCTGTAGCTCCAAATTCAAATTCTGATGCATTTCAGAATCCACATGTGTAGTCCTGTTAAGAGTTCTGATAGCCAGATGTGGTGGTTCATGCCTATAATCCCAGCACTTTGGGAGGCTGTGATGGGAGGATAGCTTGAGCCCAGGATCTCAAGGCTGTAATGAGCCATGATTGTGCCACTGAACTCCAGCTTGGGCGACAAAGTGAAACCCTATCTCTACAAAAATTTAAAAGTAAAAATAAATAAAGAGTTCTGACAGTACCAGTTAGTAGATGGATCTCCACCAATATTTGATGGTTTTTGACCCAGCTCCTAGTCTCCATCAGCTTATTTTCCCTTGTTAACGTCTTAGAAAAAATGCCCTAAACCTTGTCTACATATTAAAATAAAGTATGAGAGAGAGTGTGTGTGTGTGTGTGTGTGTGTGTGTGTGTGTGAATGCCCAGGTCTCTGAGAGATTCTGATTTTACTAATCTAAGGTGACTTCCAGGCACTAAATTTTTAAGCGCTTTCTAGGTAAGACTGGCTTACACTTACTTGAGACTGAGAAGCATTTGTTTCCAGAGATCCTAAACCTGTGAGTCATGCCCTTAACCACCAGCCACATATGTCCAGCTGCAAAGAAATTTGCTCTCATTCCTCTCAGAATTCTAATATGGCTCACTAATTTACCAACACAATATTCCAACACAGTGTTGGAATTCCAGTGTTCCAGAGGAGAAATGTTACAGCTGTCAGAAGCTTGACAGACTGTTGAAAACATGTAAAATCAACTATGTAAATTGGGAGTTACAAATGCTATGGGGACTTTTCCTCTGACAGTGTAGAAATTACAAACATTTTATCTGGGCTGAAAATTCAAATAAAGAAATACTCTATACCCTAAATAAATGGTGTAGCAATCTATAACATCTTATTCAAGAAATGTTTCTCTCCCCTAACAATTTACTCATGCTTTGCTCATGTATCCTCCCACATCCCTCCCATTCATCTCCTTCCTATTTCACACAAGGAAACCTAATAAGAATCAGATGGGAGATTCGACTCTACTCCCCAAAGAAACAGCTGCAGCTTTTAAAGTTGTTTTTTTGTTTGTTTGTTTGTTTATCATTTCTTTCTTCCCATTTATTCTCTTTATTTTCTTTCCGGATATCTTTACCTTTCTCCTGGCATGTGTTGCAAATTCTGTTAACCTCTTGGGCATGCTCTTGACAAGTATGGTGATGAAGAATGACTTTGAATAAAGTATTCTGTGTATGATATTATCTTACACTAGGGTCTGGGGCTATCAAGTCTACCATTTCTCATATACCTATACAAAGGAAATTAATAAGATTAAATATAATATAAAGAACTTAGATAAGCTACTTCTAATTTATGCAAAGATTCATAGAAGGTCTGTATATGTATGCAATTAATCATAATCATTTTATTTTCAGAAAGCTTTCTTATGAATCCATATTCTTTGTGTTAAACATATTTTCTGTGTCCTTAATCAACCTATTTAAATTTATTTAAGAAGCTTTTGTTCAAAGGGCATTTCAAAATCACCTGGAAAAAATTTGCTTCTAGAAGTCATTTAAGGGGATATGTCTAATAGTTTCTAATATTGAAACTGTCAATAACAAATAGTGACAATAAAAATGCATCAGTAAAGACAGTGACCTTAAGGCACCTGTCCCCCTCCCTGTGACTGATTTATAACCACTGGCTTCACTAATGATATAATATCACGCATAAGTAGTGCAGAATTCTGGACATATAATCAATACAGTTTATCAATCACATTTGTTCATTGATTTATTCATAACATATGCCACTTTTATAATAACAATTTATACTTTCAAATAAGCTTTGAAAATAATGTCACAACTTACTATTTTTTTTTTCACCAGAACTCTAACGCTAGGAATAGGCAACAACATTAAAATAACTTCATGTGCTAAGAAGTAGCTAAGTTCCAGTATCTAGAAAAGTGTTATTTATTTTATCTTGTGCTAAAAAACATTAACTATACTACTTAGACATTTTTTTCTTGGAACTCAGAACTCAGGTCAATGGAGGTTGAATTATCACAAGTAGCAAAAAAGAATTGACAGAAGATAGGTTTTGAAGTCTGAAAGACATAGATTCCAAATCTGGCCTCACACTTTTTCGTATTTTTTGTAGCTTATGTAGACTAATTTAATTTATTTCACTGAAAAATACAGTGAAGTTCCATCTTGGGGAGTTTTAGAAATTTATGAAAAAGCAAATTACTTTCCATTTATTGCTTTGGGTATACAAGAGGCCACCAAAAGGCTGGCAGTTACTATTCTCCTGATTTCTACATGGTGCATGCCTGGGTTTGATAATAGTGAAGTAAGCGAGCTTCCTTTTTATATATTATTCACATTGTTTGCCAACGAAAGCAGAAGAACTAACAGTCTGTCACAATATGCATTTCTATTCCTCTCTCTCTCTCGAGAATAGAAAGTATGTGTGTGTGCACATGTGTGTGTATGTATGTAAGAAAACAAAAATGTCAGAAGGGAAAATGAGCATTTAACCAAAAAAATAAAAAATAAATAAGTGACACAAATTACCATTCTCAGAAATGAAAATGGAGCCATCACTACTGATCCTGTGGGCAAAAGGAAAACAATATTATGAAAGACTCTAGGCCCACAAATCTGACAACTTAGATGAAATGAACCAATTTCATGAAGAACACAATCTATCAAAACTCACATGAAGAGAAATAGATAATCCTAATAGGACTATATCTATTAGAGTAATTGAATAGATAATAATCCTCCAAAACAGAAACACCATGTCCAGATGGGTTCACTATGAATTCTACAAAGCATTTAAGCAAAGTAGTATATTAACTCTCCACAATCTCTTGCAAAAATATAGACAGAAGGAACACTTTCTAATTCATTCTATGAGGCCAGCACTGCCTTAATATCAAAAGAAAAGAAAGACATACCATAAAGGTCAATATCTCTCATAAATGTTAATGCACTAATTGAGACAAGAGAGTTCCATGACCCCTTTGTGGGACTTGTGACAGGCTTGTTTGCCCAGCTGGCTACCCTGAGCTCAAACTCCTTATGTGAGGGGTGTGTTACAATTAATGCTCTTTCAGCAGTTGTTGTCCAAAGATGGCTAAGTGTTAAGCTCAGTGGAGAATCAGGGTAACAGCCTTTTACATCCTGCCCTCTTTGTACTTGGGTCTTCGCTGGTGTCTAGGAATAATCGGATCATACAAACTTGAAGAATGGTAAATGCAGGGATTTTATTAAGTGATAGAGGTGAATCTAAGCAGGATGGATGGGGTGCTGGAAAGGGGATGGAGTGGGAAGATTATGTTTCCCTGGAGTTGGGCCATCCAGTGGCTGATCTCCTCTCTGACGTTCCACGCCAAACTCCTCTCAACTTTCAGATGCTCCTTCTCTTCTCTCCTTCTCTGCTGCTCTGCCACTCTGCCACTCTTCTGCTCTGGAGCCTGAGGTTTGGAGATTTTATGGGTACAGGATGAGGGCATGGTGGGCCAGAGTGGTCTTAGACAAGGCAACATTTGGGCAAAAAAACAGGAATGTCTGTTCCCATTTAGGACCATGGGTTTCTAGGCTTGAAGGTGGGGCTTTTGCTGGGGAACCACCCTCTTCTACACAGTATCTCCCTACCTCCTGTCCACATTATAATCCTCAACAAAGTATTAGAATATTGAATCCAAATCCAACAATAAATGAAAAAAAATTTATACCATAATTGAATGGGATTTACTTCTAGTATAAACACTGGTTCAATGTTTAAAAATCAATTAATGTTAAGCTATCATATCAACAGGTTAAAAAAGAAAATTATACAATCATATCATTAGATGTAGAAAAAAATTCACAGAATTCATCATCAATTTATAGTAAAAAGTCTCATTATACTAGGCGTAGAGGGGAATGTCTTCAATTTGATAAAGGACACATGCAAAAAAAGTACAGCTAGCATCATCCTTAGGGATGAGAAACTAGTTTTTTTTTCTATATTATCACCACTCCTGTTTAACATCATATTGGAAATTGTAGCTAATGCAATGAGCTAAGTAAATGAAGAAAAAATGTATACAGATTTTGAAGAAAGAAATAAAACTGTCTTTGTTCATAAATGACAAGATCATAGAAAATCTGAGAGAATTGACATACCAAAAAACTCTTGGAATTGGCAAGCAATTATAAAAAGGTTGCAGGATACCAGGTCAATATACAAAAGTCTATTTATTTTCTATATACCAGTAATAGATGAAATCTGAAGTTACAACCAAATTTTTATTTACATTAGCATCCCCAACAAAATGAAAAGCATTGATATAAACTAACAAATTTGTACAAGATCCGTATGAGGAACATAAAATGCTGAGGAAAGCTATAAAAGAAAAGCTAAATAAATGGAGACATATTCTGTATTCACAGAAAACTCAATTTTGTCTCTGTTCTTCCAAACTTGATTTGTATACACATGCAATCTCACTCAAACTTCCAAGTTATTGTACAGATACTGAAAAACTGATTCTAAAATTCATGCAACAAAGCAAAACACCAGAAGAGCCAAAATGATATTGAAGAAAAAAGTCAGACTACTAACACTATGGGTCTTTGAGGGTTACTAAAAAACTACAGTAATTAAGATGATAGTCTGGCACTGACAAAAACAGAAAAATACAAATAATGAAACAAAATAGAGAATCCAGAAATGAACCCATACAAACAGAGTAGATTGATCTTTGTCACATAAGTGAAGGCAATTCAATGGCAAAAATATGATCATTTCAACAAATAGTGCTGCGACACAGGGATATTTACTTGCAACAAAATTGCATCTGGTAACAGACCTTATATTCTTCAATAAAATTTAACTCAGATCATAAACCTAAATGTAAATTAAAAATCTTTAAAATTTTAGACAATAGCATAGAAGAAAATCTATGTAACTTTGAGTTTGGTGATATGTGTGTCTGTGTGTGTATATGTGTGTGTGTGTGTGTGTGTATATATATATATATACACACACACACACACACACAAACACATAATCAAAATAGCTAAAATTCAAAATACTGATGAAATCAAATTCGGGCAATGATGGAGAGTAATAAGAACTCTCATTCATTGTTTTTGGGAATAAAAACTGGAATGGCTACTTTGTGTGGCTGTTTCAGAGTTTCTTATAACACTATACATAATCTTACCACATCATCCAGCAACTGTGCTGCTAAATATTTAGAAAAATTTGTTGAAAACATTTGTTTACACAAAACCCTGCACATGAATGTCTTATGAGCTTTGTTTATAGTTGCCAAAAACTGGAAGCAACCAAAATGTTTTTCAAAAGGTGAATTAATAAACAAACCGTGATATAACCATACAATGGAATACTATTCAGTGCTAAAAGAAAATGAATGATTTAGCCAAAAAAGACATGAAGAAAACTTAAATGCATATTCCTTAGTGAAAAAAGCTTTTGAAAATGCAACACACCATGTAATTTCAACTAACATCCTGGAAAAGGCAAAACTATAGAGATTTAAAAGATCAGCGGAAAAGATACCAGAATAGAAGGTCCTACTGATTGTCTCTGCAGCAAGAACACCAATTTAACAACTATCTGCACATACACAAAAAGGACTTTTGTAGGAACCAGTAATGAAGTGAGTACTCACAATATCTGGTTTTAACTTATTATCCCTGAAAGAGGCACTGAGGAGGTGACAAAAAAACCTCTTGAATGGTTGACACCACCCCTCCCCCCTCCCCCAGCAGCTGCAGCAGTGTGATGCTGAGAGAGTTTCTGTACACTGTTGGGAGGAGAGCACAGTAATTGTGAGGCATTGAACTCAGAGTTGCCGGGTTATAGCAGAAAGAAAAGCTGGACCAAATTCAGCTGACACCCACCCATGGAGGGAGCATTTAAACCAGTCCTAGTCAGAGGGGAATTGCCAATTCCAGCACTCATAATTTGAGTTCCCACAAATCTTGTCACCATGGACTGAAGTTCTCTAGGACTCTAAATAAACTTGAAAGGCAGTCTAGGCCACAAGGATGCAACTCCTGGGAGAGTCCTAGTGCTGAACTGGACCCCAAGTCACTGGACTAGAGGGCAGATGACTTACTGAGACATCAGCTGCGGTGGGTAAGGAAGTGCTAGAATCACCCCTACCTAAAACCCAGATTGCACAGCTTGTGGATCCAAAAGAGACCCTCTTTTCTCTGCTTCAGGAGAGGAGAGAGAAAGTGGGGAGGTATTTGTCTTGCATCGTTGATACTAACTCAGACAAAGCAGGATAGGGCATGGGTCAGAGTCAAGAGGCCCCCTTTCTAGGTCCTAGCTACCAGACATTTTTGGACTCTGGGCCAGAAGGGATATTTCTAGACACTCGGGAGAGAAGGAAAACTACTACCTTGAAGGGAAAGATTCAGTCCTGGCAGCATTAATCACTTGCTAACTGAAGAGCACTTGGGCCCTGAGTAACCAGCAACAATACCCAGGTACTATGCTGAGGGCCTTGAGTGACACCCTGAGACTTGCTGGCTTCAGGTGTGACTCAGCACATTATCAGCTTTGGTGGCTTTGGGGAGAGACCCCTCTGCTTAAGAAAAGTGAATGGCAAAGTAAAGAGAACTTTATCTTGCATCTTAGGTACCGGCTCAGCCACAGGGGCGTAGAGCACCAAGTGGACTACTGGGGTCCCAAATCCCAGGACTTGACTCTTGGATTGCATCTCTGGAGCTTCCCTAGGCCAAAGGGTGCTCACATTCCCTGAAGGGTGAGTCCTAGGTGAGGCAGCATTCAACAAGCTGATGGAAGTGTCCTTGGGTCTTAAGAGAACATCGGTGGTAGTCTGAAAGTACTGCTCATGGAACCGTGGTTGCAGTGGCCATGGGGTGAGTCTCATCCACCTTTGGAAAGGGAGGGGAAGAGTGGGAAGTATTGTGTCTGGGGATTTTAGTGCCAGCGGAGCCGCAGTAAATAGAACACCAGGTAGACTTCTAAGATTTTTGACTCTAGTACCTGGCTCCTAGACAACACCATTACACTTGCCTAGAGCATGGGGGTACTTGCCACCCTGAAGGGAAGGACACAGGCCTGGCTGGCTTTGCTGCTGTCTGACTGCAGAGCACCCAGGCCTTGAGCGAACATAGGCAATAGCCAGGGAGTGGTTACAGCAGGCCTTGGGTGAATACCAGTGCTGTGCTGTCTTCAGGTTTGATTCAGCACATTCATAGTGGTGTCACCACAGGGGTGCTCATGTCACTAAACTCCCAGCTTCAGGTGGCTTAGAACAGAGAGAGAGAGAGAGAGAGAGAGAGAGAGAGAGAGAGAGAGACTCTGTTTTGGAGAAAGTAAGGGAAGAGAACCAGAGTCTGTCTGATAATCCAGAGAATTCTCCTGAATCTTGTCAAAGACCATCAAGGTCCTATCTCTGCAAGTCTTCAAAAACCACATCAGTACTGGGCTTGGGATGCCTGCTAAAGCAGATACAGTGTAGATCACAACATCCAAGTCCTTTCAAATATCTGGAAAGTCTTTTCAAGGAGGACACGTGCAAACAAGCCCAGACTTAGAAGACTACAATAAGTACTTAACTCTTCAATGCCCAGAAGCCCAGGATACGATGATGTCAATGCTGAATTGTACCAAATCTCTAAAGAAGAACTAATATCAATTCTACTGAAACTATTCCAAAACATAGAGTAGGAGGGAATACTTCCAATCTCATTCTATAAAGCCAGGATCACCCTGCTGCCAAAACCAGACAAAGAGACATCAAAAAAAGAAAACTACAGGCCAATATCTCTGATGAACATTGATGCTAAAATATCCCCCCAAAACTAGCAAATCAAATTTTACAAAATATTAAAAAGATCATTCATCACCTTCATCATGACCAAGCAGGATTTATCTCTAGGATGCAAGGATGGTTTAACATATGCAAATCAATTAATGTGACATATCATATCAAAAGAATGAAGGACAAAAACCATATGATGATTTCAATTGATGCTGAAAAAGCATTAGATAAAATTCAATATCCCTTCATGATATAAACCTTCAAAACACTGAAGATGGAAGGAATGTACCTCAACATAGTAAAAGTCATATAAGATAGACCCACAGCTAGTATCATACAGAATGGGGAAACCTAAAAGCCTTCCTCTAAGATCTGGAACATGACAAGAATACTCACTTTCACCACCATTATTCAACATAATACTGGAAGTTCTAGTTAGAGCAATTAGGCAAAAGAAAGAGGTAAATGGCATCCAAATTCAAAAAGAAAAAGAAAAAGTCAAATTATCCTTGTTTGCAGATGATATGACTTTATATTTGAAAAAACCTAAAAACTCCATCAAAGAATGATTAGAACTGATAAATTCAGTAAAGTTGCAGCATACAAAATCAACATACAAAAATTAGTAGCATTTCCACATGCCAACAGTGAAGAATCTGAAAAAAAAGTAATCCCACGTACAATACCCACACATAGAATTAAATACTTAGAAATTAACAAGAGAAATGAAAGAGCTCTATAACAAAAACTATGGAACACTGATGAGAAAAATTGAAGGGAACACCAAAAAATTGAAAGATATTCCATTTTAATGGAGTGGAAAAATGTCCATACTCCCCAAAGTAATCAACAGATTCAATGTAATTCCCTATTAAAACTTTAATAAAATTCTTAGGCCGGGCGCGGTGGCTCAAGCCTGTAATCCCAGCACTTTGGGAGGCCGAGACGGGCGGATCACGAGGTCAGGAGATCGAGACCATCCTGGCTAACACGGTGAAACCCCGTCTCTACTAAAAATACAAAAAACTAGCCGGGCGAGGTGACGGGCGCCTGTAGTCCCAGCTACTTGGGAGGCTGAGGCAGGAGAATGGCGGGAACCCGGGAGGTGGAGCTTGCAGTGAGCTGAGATCCGGCCACTGCACTCCAGCCTGGGTGACAGAGCCAGACTCTGTCTCAAAAAAAAAAAAAAATAAAAAAAATAAAATTCTTCACAGAAATAGAAAAACAATCCTAAAATTTAAATGCAACCACAAAAGACCCAGAATAGCGAAAGCTATCCTAAGTAAAAAAAAAAAAAAAAAAAGAAAAAAAAAGGGTCTGAAGGAATCACGTTTCCTGACTTCAAATTGTACTACAGAGCTGTAGTGACAAAAACAGTATGGTACTGGCATCAAAACAGACACACAGACCAATAGAATACAATGGAAAACCTAGAAACAACTCCGCACACCTACAGTGAACTCCCTTCTGACAAAGGTGTCAAGAAGATACACTTGGGAAAAGACAATTTCTTTAATAATTGGTGCTGGGTAAACTCGGTATCCTATGCAAAGAATGAAGCTAGACTCTTTATCTCTCACCATGTGGAAAATCAAATCAAAATGAATAAACACTTAAATCTAAGACCTCACTAAGAAACTACTACAGAAAAACATGGGAGTGTAAATCTGCAGGACATTGGTGTGGACAAAAGTTTCTTAAGCAATACCTCACAAGCACAGGCATCTGAAGGAAACATGGACAAATGGAATCACATCAAGTTAAAAACCTTCTGCACAGTCAAGGAAACAATCATCGAAGTGTAGAGACAATCCACAGACTGGAAGGAGATATTTGCAAACTACCCATCTGATTGGGATTAATAACGAAAATATGTAAGTATTTCAAATAATTCTATAGGAAAAAAAATCTAATAATTTGATTTTTTAAATGGGAAAAATATTTGAATAGACATGTGTCAAAAGAAGACATAAAAATGGCAAACAGGTATATGTAAAGGTGCTCAACTTCATTGATAATCTGAGAAATGCAAATCAAAACTACAATGAGATATCGTCTCATCCCAGTTAAAATAGTTTATATCTAAAAGACAGGCAATAACAAATGCTGGTGAGGATGTGGAGAAAAGGGAACCCTTGCACACTCTTGGTGGGAATGTAAATTAGTACAAACACTATAGAGAACAGTGTGTATGCTCCTCCAAAAACTAAAAACAGAGCTACCATATGATCTGGCAATTCTACTGCTGGGTATATAACCAAAAGAAAGGAAATCAGTTTATTGGTGTGCTATCTGCACTCTTATATTTGTTGTAGTGTTGTTCTCAATTGCCAAAATTTGGAAACAAAATAAGTGTCCATCAATAGATGAATGGATAAAATGATGTGGCATCTATACACAATGGAGTATTATTGAGCCATAAAAATATGAGATCCTGTCATTTGAAATAACATGGATGGAACCAGATATCATAGAAGGACAAGCATGGCATGTTCTCATGTATTTGTGGGATCTAAAAATGAAAACAATTGAATTCATGTAGCTATAAAGTAGAAGGATACCAGAGGCTAGGAAATGTAGTGGCGGAGTGGGGGTGAGTTGGGTATAATTAATGGGTACACACAACAGAAAGATTAAATAAGATCTACTATTTGATACCACAACAAGGTGACAATAGTCAATAATAACTTAACTGTATACTTCAAAATAATACAGTAGAATTGGATTGGTTGTACCACAAAGGATAAATGCTTGAGGGGATGAATATCTCATTCTTAGTGTTGTGATTATTGTGATGCTTGCCTGTATCAAAATATCTCATGTACTCAAGAAATAATACACCTGCTATGCACCCACCAAAATTAAAAATTAAAAAAACTTTAAAAATTAGAGAAGTTACTTAGAAATAAACAAAGATCAGTGGTTGCCGGGGGTTCAGGAGAGATAAGAAGGCATATAAATAAGTGGGTTGCAGGATATTTATAGAGTGGTACAACTATTCTGTATGATTGTGTACAGGTGGTTTCCTGACATTACACATTTTTCAGAACCCATATAACTGTACAACACAAAAGTGTGAGCCCTAAGGTAACTCATGGGCTTTAGTTAATAACAATGTATCAATACTTATTCATTAGTTGTAACAAATGTGCCTCACTAATACAAAATACTAGGAGAAACTTTAAGTCAGAAAGAGAGGGACTATAAGGGAACTCTGTATGCTACTTGCTCAATTTTCTGTAAAACTACTCCAAAAATAAACCTATTAATTTAAATATAAACAAAAAAGCACTGGGCTTCACCCATGGGCCCAAATTGTTAACATATTCTAGTCTCATTTGAACATGACTTCCTTATCATGACACTCGGTTGCCACAGTTAACAAGTAGGTTGATGCTACACTCATCAGAAGAGCATCACTTGGTGGGAGACCGATAATTTGAAGTCAGCAGAGCATGCAAGGACTCTGAAAAAGAAATATAAGATTTTCACTTTTGTGAGGTTCTGTCTATGAATAATTTTCATTTTTAAAAGATTAAAAATCTAATAAGGAAATGAAATAATTTCAAGCTCACTGTACCTTGAAGTTAATGCAAAATCACTGTTGGCAGGACGGGTTCAAAAATAAACTTGTTTTATACAAACAAAGTGAATCACAACATTGTGCACATCTGTGCTAGGAGTCATAGAGATGCTAGACGAGGATAATGCAGTGTGAGCTATTTTCCTGTCTTCATAAGAACATCCCTATCACGCTGATATAAAGTTTAAATGAGCAATGTCATAAAATAGCAGCAACACACACACACACACACACACACATACACACTCCTAGAGAGACTACTTGTTTGTAAAGTGGCCCATCCTAGAAAGCATCTCTCCAGAAAATAGCAACAATTTGGTACCAGCCTAGGGTATTGCCTTTATTGTTCCTTATGTCATGAGATCAAGTGTCTGGTTGGAGATCTTGCCACAATGCTTTGTGTGACATTAGTGTCTGACTTTTATTTATCAATGATAGCAAATGAGATTCTGTTCATTTCATTCAGAAAGAGTTAGGCTATATTATTTAGCAGAAAGTTGCATATCTTGAGAGAAAAGCCTTCTTAGATATAGCTTTAGCATTTGGTAATCATATCACACAAATATTGCTGTTATCTGTGCAAAAGGGGCAAGAGCTAGAATGAAGCTGATTAACTATTTGACCTTTCCCCTAACTCCTAATTTATAAATTGTGACTGTCGTTATGTCCTAGCTTTTAGAGAGATAGCATTAGTTAAAAGCACCATATAAACTTAGTTTTAAAGTAATAGTCCACTATAGAGTTGACATCTGACCTCTTTAGTGCTTAATCTTCTGTGGTCAGAAAGAGCAGTTAAAATTTCCCCAAGGGAATATAATACCAATTTTGAGAATTTGAGAACAGGTAAAGCATACAAGAATAGATACCAGATACCTGGGATGTTTGTGTTATGTCCGTTAAAAAGGAAAAAGTACTTTTAAAAGTATTTTCTTCTATTTTTTAAAAGTAAGAGAAAAAAAGTAAATATCAAAATATAACATTTTTATGTGTTTCTACCAGGCACCCTCATATAATTTGCCTCATTTAGAGCCTCACAGCATTCCCGTGGATAATATTATCACCATTTCACCATTTTGTTGAGGAACTGAAGCCCAAAGAGGCTAAATAACACAAGAAAAGTTAAAACACACACACACACACACACACACACACAGAGAGAGAGAGAGAGAGAGAGAGAGAGAGAGAGAGCAAGAGAGCACTAGGTCCTAAGTATGAAATCAAGTCTTATATATTTTGAATAGATCACTCTACCTCTGATTGCTAATGAATTCATGGTCTTCTTTGTTTTATATCTCTTCAAGATCTTTTCTTCGCTCCCTGTTAGCAGTTTCCTTTGGATTTTTTTTTTCTATTTTTTCATTCTTACAGTTTGTATTCACCAGGGAATGAATTAAACCAGTTAGCCTTTGATCCCTTCATGCCTGAGAGGGAGGTGGTTTGCAAGGACATGACCCCAGGGGACAAAAAAGAAGGCAGGTGACCAAGTCTAATCACCTTGTCAACTGGACCTTCAGGTAAATTGATTAATGACATTTGCTAGGATGAAGGGACTGATGTTGGAAATGCCTTTAGCAGAATCTCTCTTTTTACCTTTAGTAAATAGGACACAGCAACCGTGAGGCATGGCTCCCCAGAGAATGTAGTATAAACTGCAGCGCTCTCTTTAAATGCTCTGCACTGTCTGAGAAACTCCATGAATACTTAGAGACTTCATCTTTTCTCATCCAGAAGCACGTTTCTGACATAGAAGGAAGGACCTGCCTTTAAAATTCAACATTTCTTCTGGTTTTGCATAAGCCTTTTGGTAGACAATATCCTGTAATATTTTTGGTAAAACAAACAGATTTCGGATTTGTGTCTGATTTGCCAGTTTGAACCAGTGTGCTAGCTAACTCACTAAATTTACTGCTGATGTATACCTATAGCTGATCAAGTGTGACTGGGAAGGATTATTAGGAACTCTAGAGTAGCAGCACAGATTCTATAATTAAGGATGACTGGTGCGTCTGTGCCCCTGTTTCTGTGTTTCTCCTGAGACTAGGCTAGATCTCTGAAAATGTTTTCATGCAGTTCTGGAAGGCAGCAACCACTGGATTGTAGGCCAGTAGCCCCAGAGAGTGGTGGCATATTGTTATCAACAGATGGTGAAAGAAAATGAACAGTGTGGAGTTAAGCTCCAAGGGAATTCCAGTCAGGAAGGCTAGAGCTCTTCAATTATATGGTGCTGGGAATTGGATTCTGCCAAATATGATGTGAGTACACTGCTCACTGCATTGCTCACCTTCAACAACTCATTTCCAAAGGACTGGTCCACATCTACTGCAGAAAGCTTACAGATTTTTAAGATGTAGAGCACAGCAGTGGCTTGAAGAATCAGAAATAGCTAGTATGTTATGTAATGGGACTTAGACCAGCTTACATGTCTTTTTTTTTTTTTTTTAAATAGATTTGCTCATTGTTTGACATTTTCTTAGGTTAGCATGAAAATTAGGTTGACATTTTTGACCTTTTTATACTGGGCTCCCAATAAGCATAACAATAGATTATTTAATCCACTATTTATGTCTTTTGAATCCTCTGAGAGACAAATGCCTAGATGGAATTAGGTGTGCAAGATATTAGGTGTGCAAGATTTATTAAGGGAGACAATTCTGAAGAATGGAGTAAACAGGGAGAGACTTAACACTGCAATGACTTCAGACTCCTGTTAAGGGAGAGAGGAAAGAAAGTATCAGGTAAGAAGTGCCTCAGACTGCAGCACAATTCTGAGAAAGCTTCAGTCATGGTGGTGGAAATCAGTAAACAATATTTGCCTATTAGAAGAATCCCTCACTTGGCATCAATGGGCCAGCATCATAATCCTGGTGGATTTCCCCAGTCTTTCGCTGGGAAAAACCTAGGAGAATTATGGTCCTTGATTATTTCTATTGTTTGCTTTTCCTCTTGACAATGGATCGTAATTCCCTGCCCTGACATGTTTCCTAATTTTTCTTTCTATGTCAGATATGTGAGCAAGAGAACTGAGGATCCTACAGTAATGTTACATTTCAACAGAAGTGATATACTTTGTCAGACAAGCATCATGGACTGAGAGTTTGTTCCTGTGTAAAATTCCTACATTAAAGTCTAATACGCAATATGATGGTATTTGGAGGTGGGGCCTTGCAAGGTAATTAGGTCATGAGGGTGCAGCCTTCATAAACGATATTAGTGCCCTTATAAGAGAGGCCTGAGAGCTAATTTGCTGTCTTTCCACCACATGGGGATACAAGAAGTCTGCAGTCTGTATCCTGGAAGACGGCCCTCACCAGAACCATATTGACACCCTACTCTGGGACTTTCAGCCTCCAGAACTGTAAGAAATAAATGTCAATTGTTTATAAGCTACCCACTCAATGGTATTCTGTTACAGCAGTCTGAGATGACTAACACAACAAATAAGATGAGATACTGGTAACCTCAACCAATCAGGAATTAGGCTTGTTTTGGCTGAGTTGCAGTTTTAGAAAGATTCTGTTCACTTCAATTTGCCCTTTCCCTTGGGCATTACCCTACTCTTTGTTTTTGTTGATTTTTATTATTTTTGTCTCCTCAGCAATAAACATTTCCAGAAGAATCATTTCTGTCCTGTGAAGGTCTTGAGTTTAGCTCCTTAGCCTCTGCCCACAAAGCTTCGGAATCTAGCATATGTCTTAAGAGAGAAGGGAACTTTGTGTATTTGACACGGGTTGCTCTTCTAGTGGGACTTTGATTCCTAAGAACCAGAAGACCACAGATTTTACTCTGCCCTTTTTAGATGTTGCAGACCTAGCCCTCCAGCTTTCTATTCTATGACAAATGCCAACACATTTCTCCTGGGGAAAGGCAGATGTGCATTTGAGGCTCCCCTAAATAATGATCTGTCATGTTAGGGTTCACAACCATAACCAACTCCACTTTCTCTCTTATCCCCAGCTGAGCCCTTCTGCTTAGGTTATGCCTCATGTTCAGGTCATGCTCAGAATTGACAAATTCTCCCACTGCAGAAAGTTATTGGCCTTTGTCATCTCTCCTAACAAGCTGAACTTTAATTTATCTAGTTCTTGTTATTTGTACATTGTTCTGATGTGTAAATACAATTTTGGATGTAAATATTATTACAGGTATTGTTGAGAATCATGGCCCCGATATTTAGAACAGTTTATCAATTTATTCTGTTATGCTTTCTAGATTCTGAGACATAATTAGAAAGGCCTATCTTCTCCTCTCTAGGTTCATAAATAATTTTTTCCATGACTTATAGTATTTAAAAATATTTACTATTTTGTCAACCAAATCTTTGACCTGTTTAGAAGATATCCTTACAATTTGAGGCATAAATCTAAATTAGTTTTCAAAGGGCTAATTCAGTTGTCTTAAGACTACTGGATAATTATAACTTTTTCCTACCTGATTTGAGATGCCAATTTTATATTATAGTAAGACCTATACATATTTTGATTGACCTTTGGAATTTCTAGTATTTTACATCAGTTTGTTTGTTTACTAATGAAACTGTATACTGTGTTTTAATTTTCAGATTTTAAAACATATACCAATATCTGAGAGGTGTAGTCCTACTATTAGCCTATTTTTTTCATATGTACCATGGAGTGAAAAGAACAAAGATAGCATTTTCTGAGGATCTCATTAACATAATATCACTTACAGAAAAATGAGTCCTTTATGATGCAGAATCTTCCTGCCCAAGTATATTCTATTTATTTTCATTTGTTCAAATCTTTTGTGTCTTTCAGTAGAACTTTAAAATATTCTGCAAATATAACTTACTTTTCTTTTTACTGTATTCTTAGGAGTTTGATTTTTATTGTTGTTATTATGGTAAACGGTGATGTTTATATTTATCTTCTAAAAGGTTGCTGCTGATATATAGAAAAGTTGTTGATGTCTCTGCCAATTTAATACTTCAGTAACTAGCCTGTGAAATTTTTAGGGTTTTCTCTTGGATGTCACAGGTATGAAATTATAGAATCTATGAATACTGAAAAGTTTTAACTTTTCCTTTTAACGTGTTTAAAAATCTCAAATATCATTCTCTTGCCCAAATGTAATTGCATAGCACCTCTAGTGAAAAGTTATTTTTAACACAAAATAGTGTAACGAATCTATTTTTCCTGTTTCTGACTTAACAAGAAATGCTCTATGGTTTCCTCATTAATTTGCTGGTTTGGCAAGAGAGGTAAATACATAATACATTTTATAGTTTTAAAATAATTCATCTATTCCTATTTCTTGAAAACTTCATTTTTACTTTTTTTTTTTTTTTTTTTTTTTTTTGAGACGGAGCCTCACTCTGTTGCCCAGGATGGAGTGCAGTGGCACAATCTCGGCTCACTGCAACCTCCACCTCCCGGGTTCAAGCAATTCTCCTGCCTCAGCTTCTGTACTCTGGGACTACAGGCACTCACCACCACACCCAGCTGATTTTTGTATTTTTGGTAGAGATGGGGTTTTGCTGTGTTGGCCAGGCTGGTCTCAAACTCCTGATCTCAGGTAATCTGCCCGCCTTGGCCTCCCAAAGTGCTGTGATTACAGGTATGAGCCCTCACACCCAGTCTATTTTTGCTTTTTTATCATTGAGTATTTTAAATGTACAAGAAGGTACACAAAACATAAATTTACATAATAACAGATAGATTACCATAAAACAAAAAAACTATGTAACTGTTAGCAAAATCAAAGAAAGAATAATTGGCAGTTTTCCTAAGCACTGCTCATACACCCTATCAAGCAATATCTCCTCTTTATCCCTAAAGTTGAATGTTATTCTCACTTCCATGTGGTTTAGTATTGCTTGCAAGTACTTTTTAGATTTTACTTTTTTACTCAACATTTAAGTTTGTAGGTTTAATTCACGTGTCTGAATTCATTTTTATTGCTATATTACATCGATTGTATAAGTTTACTACTACAATGTGTGTACATCATGCACTGTTGATGGATATTTGGAATGTTTCCAGTTTGAGGATATTATAAACTATGCCACCATGAATATTTTTACATACGTTGGCTTAGTAGACATGTGCATGTTAAGTATACATCTGGGGCCAGGCGCGGTGGCTCAAGCCTGTAATTCCAGCACTTTGGGAGGCCGAGACGGGTGGATCACAAAGTCAGGAGATCGAGACCATCCTGGCTAACCCGGTGAAACCCCATCTCTACTAAAAAATACAAAAAACTAGCCAGGCGAGGTGGTGGGCGCCTGTAGTCCCAGCTACTCGGGAGGCTGAGGCAGGAGAATGGCCTGAACCTGGGAGGCGGAGCTTGCGATGAGCTGAGATCCGGCCACTGCACTCCAGCCTGGGTGACAGAGCTAGACTCCATCTCAAAAAAAAAAAAAAAAAAAAAAGTAGACATCTGGGAGTAGAATTGTCGGATCATAAGGAATGTGTATATTCGATTTTAGTTGTTACATTCAAATATAATTTCCTAAAGTGGTTATAAAATTTATACTACCACCAGCAATATATGATAATTCAAACCATTTCACCTCTAGGGCAAAACTCAGCCTTGTTTATTTAACCATGAATGTTAATGCTAGAAATTGCAGGAAAAATAACAAGAATTATTCAATGATGATAGAAAGAACAAATTGTCAAAAATATGTATTTATCCATGTATTCAATACTCAATAGTATAGCCTCAATCATATCAAGTAAAAAAGTCAGAATTAATATAATTAATAAATCAGTTACTATATGGCAATATTTTCACATACTTTTCATAAACTAATAGATCATGAAGCATAAAAGATGAATAGAAATATAGAAAATTTGGATAACATAATTATCAAGCTTGGCCCAATAAACATATTTAAAACTCTGATACTGAAATACTGACATACATATTTTTCTCAAGCTCATATGGAATACTAATGAGTGAATTTGAAGTATCATATACACGTTTCCAATCTAAACACTAATGCAAATAATGAAGTAAAACAATTAAGTGTAAACTTTTTTATGATCAAGTTATAAAATGTACTGCAGAAGAGTAAAACGTTAACAGCAAATATTTCCCAGTCCCTAACTCTGATTCTTCATTGTCACTCTTTGGTAGTAACATATTGTATTAGTTCATGCTTGTACTGCTATAAGGAAATATCTGAGACCGGGTAATTTATAAAGAAAATAGGTTTAATTTGCTCCTAGTTCCTCAAGGTGTACAAGCAACATAATGTTGGCATCTGCTGGCTCCTGGGTAGACCTCAGGAGACTTTCAATCATGGCAGAAGGCAAAGGAGAAGCAGGCTCATTGTAGATGACCAGAGGAAGAGGACGACGGTAGGGGGAGGTGCTACACACTTTTAAACAACCAGGTCTCATGATAACTCACTCTATTGCAACCAACAGAACAGAGCTAAACCATTTATGAGAAACCACCTCCATGATCCAATCACCTCTCACCAGGCCCCACCTCCAACACTGGGGATTAAAATTGAACATGACATTTTGGTGAGGACACAGATCCAAACCATATCATTCTGTCCCTGACCCCTCTTAAATCTCATGTCCTTCTCACATTGCAAAATAAAATCATGCCTTCCCAACAACCCCCAAAGTTTTAACTCTTTCAGCATTAACTCAAAAGTTAAAAGTCAAAAGTCTCATTGAGACAAGGCTAGTTTCTTCCCCTTATGAGCCTGTAAAATTGAACACAAGTTAGTTACTTTCAAGATATAATGGGAGTATAGGCATTGAGTAAGTACCCCAATTCTAAAAGGGAGAAATCTAAAGAAAGGGGTTACAGGGCCCATGCAGGTCTGAAGCCCAGCAGACAGTTATTAAATCTTAAAGCTCTAAAATAATCTTTGTCTCCATGTCTCACATCCAGGGAATACTCACAAAAAGGATAAGATTCCAAGGACTTGGGTAGCTCTGTCCCTGTGACTTTGAAGGGTTCAGCCTCCGCAGCTGCTCTCACAGGCTGATGTTGGGTGCCTGTTGTTTTTTTAGGGTGCAAGTTGCTGGTGGATTTACCATTCTGGGTCTGGAGGATGGAAGCTCTCTTCTTACAGCTCTAATAGGCAGTACCCCAGTGGTGACTTTGTGTGAGGGCTCCAGACCCACATTCCTCTCTGCATTGCCCTAGTAGAGGTTCTCCATGAGTGTTCCACCACTGCAGCAGACTTCTGCCTGGACATACAGGCTTTTTCAGGCATCCTCTGCAATCTAGGCAGAGGCTCCCAAGCTTCAGTTCTTGCACTGTGCATGCTTGCAGGCTTAACACTGCATGGAAACCACTAAGGTTTATTTTTTGCACCTTCTGAAGCAGCAACTCAAGTCCTGCCTGTGCCTCCTTGGGCCACAGCTGAAGCTGGAGTTCCTGAGGCTGCACAGCATGGTGGGGCCCTGGGCCTTTCCCATGAAACCATTTTGTCCTCCTAGGCCTCTGGGTCTGTGATGGGTGGGGGCTGCCATGAAGGTTTCTGAAATGTCTTCAGGGCTTTTTCTTCATTGTCTTGAATATTAGTATTTGCATTCTTTTTAGTTATGCAAATTTATGCAGCCTGCTTGAATTCCTCCCCTGAAAATAGGCTTTTCTTTTCTACCATATGCACAGGCTGCAAATTTTCCAAACTTTTATGCTCCCTTTTATGTTTTTATTTTTTTAATTTTAATTTTATTTATTCTTTTATTATTATACTTTATGTTCTAGGGTACATGTGCACAACGTGCAGGTTTGTTACATATGTATACATGTGCCCTGTTGGTGTTCTGCACCCATTAACTCATCATTTACATTAGGTATATCTCCTAATGCTATCCCTCCCCACTCCCCCCACCCCACAACAGGCCCCAGTGTGTGATATTCCCCTTCCTGTGTCCAAGTGTTCTCATTGTTCAATTCCCACCTATGAGTGAGAACATGCAGTGTTTGGTTTTCTGTTCTTGTGATAGTTTGCTGAGAATTATGGTTTCCAGCTTCATCCATGTCCCTATAAAGGACATGAGCTCATCCTTTTTTATGGCTGCATAGTATTCCATGGTGTATATGTGCCACATTTTCTTAATCCAGTCTGTCATTGATGGACATTTGGGTTGGTTCCAAGTCTTTGCTGTTGTGAATAGTGCTGCAATAAATATACATGTGCATGTGTCTTTATAGCAGCATCATTTATAATCCTTTGGGTATATATCCAGTAATGAATGGGATGGCTGGGTCAAATGGTATTTCTAGTTCTAGATCCTTGAGGAATCGCCACAATGTCTTCCACAATGGTTGAACTAGTTTACAGTCCACCAAGCCCCACCTCCAATATTGGGGATTACAATTGAGCATGAGGTTTTGGTGAGGACACAGATCCAAACATATCCCTAATATTAATGTGTTCTAGCATATTATTTCAGCAATTTCTGCATAGAAATACATAATTGTGTATGTATCAAAAAAGTATATATTCTGTTTTTATTGTCTTTCCTATTTTTTATGTAAATTTATTGTACTTTTACAATGGTTAATCAACTAATTTTTCACCTAATACTGGTATATCTTTACATATATATACACATACATATATATGTATATAAAATTGCTCTGTGTGCATGTTTGTGTGTATCTTGACATGTCAATATATACTAGATCATAGGTGAAAAAAGTTGCAGAATATGTTTATAATATGTTTATATATTATACACATATGTATATATACACATTTATACATGATGTATATAAATACATATACACACATATATGCATTATTCTTTTTATATCTGCATAGATTTTTATTACGTAGATATGCTGTGGCTTAGCTAGACGCTATTGTGGACTATTTTTACATTATTTTTCTAGTACAAATTAGCTCTAGCAAACAACCATTAACACTTTCTGCATCTTTAGAATACATTTCATGGACTTTCTACACTTACTATGGAATAAAGGGTGGGGAGCATTTAAATCAAGCTATTTAGAGAGCAGTAACCCCAGTTTGTCACTTAAAATTTATCTCTCAAAGTTAAACAAAAATCAAGGGGATTCTCTTCACAAGCTAATTTTGGAGTAGCTTATATAATCTACTTATCTATGAATATATGTAAAGTACTACCTGTGTGAGTCAAGAAAGAGGACAAAACCACAGTGTGCCTCATTTTACTTGACAACTTTCTTATTAATTGTGCTATTTATTTAAAGAACCAACATACAAAACTTAATTCAAATTTTGGGTGTTAGATTGCACAAAGATGTAATTTATAGTAGTACCTCCTTATCTGTGGGGGACACATTCCAAGACCCCCAGTGGATGCCTAAAACTACAGATATTTCAAAAACCTTATATATATTGTTTCTTTGGTCTTACAACTTAGACGAGGTACTAAGTGACTAACAGGCTGGTAGTGTACACAGTGTGGACACACCAGACAAAGGGACAACTCAAATCCCAGATGGGTCAGAGCAGAGATGGCGTCACATTTCATCCTGCTATTCAGCATGTTGCACAATTAAAATTTATGAATGGTTTATTTCTGGAAATATTTATTTAATATTTTCACACCCTAGTTGATCATGGGCAACTGAAACTACAGAAAGTGAAACCGTGACCAATGGGATACTACTGTATTATAGATGCAATTTGAATGCTAGAGTCTCAGGTTGCTGGGATACTCATAATCTTTTAAAAGTCTAATTTGGATAAGAATAACCATTATAAGAAAACACAAGGTGCTGGGGGCATTTTTTACTAACAATCTTACCTCCTAAGTATTTTTTCAATTTATTGCCCTACGTCTTGTCCAAAATTTCCTATTTCAACTTCTTAAGATTCTCTTTTACAAAAATTGGAGTAATAGTCCAGCACTATGTTTCTTAACTTTTTCTCATTATCCTTTCCCAAGAGGAAAACTAATATATTTTAATTTAAAATCACTATTTGTTCATTAGAACATTTAATTAAATATATTCTCCCTACCAAAATTAGATTTATTTTCCCTAATGAGAGAAATTAAATGCCAGGCAATAAAATTGTTTGGGGTAGGATTGAGCTTTGGCGGTTCACAAATCATTTTAATAGCTAAGATTCCTCTTCCCCTAGCCAATTTTTACCCCTTTGAGGGTTCTATTGCCCTCATTGAAAATGCATACTCTATCCCTTTTGTGGTCTACCTTTTTCCAATTTTTGCCTCTTCCATCCAATTCCCTACGTTGCTGCTAGGATTATCTTTCTAATATGCACATCTGATGACATTAATTACCAGCTTAAAATTTTCATTGAGGTTTTGACACAACTTGATAAAACACAAACTTCTTACAAGATCTTTAAAATTGAATCTGGCATCACTTTCCACCTGAGTGGAATGTCAGTCTGGGACTATAGCCCTACTGAACTAATAGTGCTTCCCTGAATCCACCATGCCTGTATTGGCCTCCAGAATTTTGCGTGTACTTTTCCCTATGCTTGGAATGACTTCTCGAAAACCCCTACATATTGTTTAAGTGTCACTTCAGCATCAAATCTTCTCTGATATTTCCTCACAAACGTGTTCACTTCCTTTGTTTTGCTCTAAGACCCCCATTATTATAGTGTTATTTCTCTACTATTTTACTGCATTATATTTCAGTATTATAATATAAACTCGATAATAATTACGTATCCCCTCCCCTTTACTTTATGAGTCCTCACAACATGCAGATTTTCTGTTGTTAACCTTTGTACCTGTATTGTCTAGGACAATGCCTCGCTAAAAAATTCACAAGACATATAAGAAATTGGAAAGAATAACTGAAAACATTTATAGTTCTGTTGGCAATATCTTGTTTCCCAATATTGTGCTCTTTCCTCAACCGGTATTGCTTAACTAGTACTAATAAAATAAATCAGATTTCTAAAATAATGCTTCTAGAACTCCATTCTGCAATCATATTAGAAACCCTAAACACTTCAGCAATATCCTCTTCTATGTTTTGAAACAATCTTCAGTTATTTGCTTCTTTCAAATACTAATTGTTTCCCATATCCTATAAATCGGAATTGTTTTTTCTCACTTTATTATGAGTTACTCACTATTCTGTTCCAGAAGGGAATACGTTATCTTGTAAAACCATGCTATGAGCATTTCCTCATTTTGTTCTGTTGGCACACTTTCTGCTTCACTTAACCCATTCTCTATCGTCAAAACCTCCTGATGTATAAATCTTACATATTCCATTCAGTAATAATCTTAGATTTCTCCTCTTACTGAGATCCTTCTTTTTCACAAAGTTTCTTTATAAATTAAACCGCTCAGTTTCTCAATGCATATAAACAATTCTATGAGTAATGTGTATATTTTATTAATTTAAATAACTAAAATATTATTTTGATTGTTTCACGGAATGCCATTGTAACTTGGCAAAATTTATCAACAGCTCAACATGCAACCTTAAAATAACATTTCAGATCAAGAAACAAATGGGATAGGTTGATAGAGATTTATATACTTTGGTGTTCAGTACAGTGTTTACTATAATAGTAAAGGTTTTAGATGTAGCTCAAATATCCAAAATAGGGTCCATTAAGTATCATGGTATGTATGTACACATGCTTGTGCATATCATCTAGTCATTAATAACCAGACTTGGAAAACAGACAGTCCCTTATTTATGATGATCCAACTTACAATTTTTTGACTTTACAATGGGTTTGTTGGGGTATTAATGCATTTTTCACTTACAATTTGTTTATCAGGTCATAATTACATTGTAAGTAGAGGAGAATATACATTATATATCAGACAAATATAGGATGGCCTGAATTTTCACATAATTGATATGTTCCTAGGAATAAGAACAGAAATAAACAAACCAAAACATTTGTTTTTTTTTTCTTGAAATATTTACTCATCGGTTTTTATTTTTTCCTGTTTTTCTTTATTTTCCAAATATTTTGCAATAAGCATGTACTACTATTATCACCAGAATTAAATCTAGTCACAACATAAAAATGATATGAGAAAAAATATATAATTAGTAAAAAACACACAAACCACTCATAATCTTTTGGACGCTCACAGATTCACCACACTTGCTTATTATTCATATTACATACAGTATATTTACATAGACCTGTATTCAACAGGGCTATTTTCTATAAGCACAGTTGGTTAGTAACCATGTTGTAAAATTTAATGAACATTTACTAAAAACCTGAAAAGTTTAGTTATTTGTCTTAACTCCCTGTGTCCATGTGTGAGCAAAGACTTGGATGAAATATAAAAATCGCAGTGAAGCATAAGCTCACATATGGATACAGACTTTGCTGTGTTTGTTTGCTTTCTGGAATTATCCAGAAATTGCTTCATCTGTCACTTTCATTGTAACTTCTTGGGAGTGTAATGCCAATGATAAAAGCATTTCTATAGTGAATTAATTTTACATTAGAAATCCAGATTTTAGTTGGCTTTCATCAAAGAGACCAAGCATTTCTTAATTTTCTTATTATTTTCTTTCTTACTCTTCCAATGTTGCTCAGTTATTTTATGACAGCTTTTGCCAAATTGGTTTTATTTTAGAGGATTCCAACCTTTTAGAGACAATCAATCAATTTGAGAATTGTCTACATTTAAAAAACAAACAAACAAACAAAAAACATAAACAGCAAAAGAAAGCCCAGTTTGGTGTCTAAAACATCTTTTTCAAAGTTGAAGCCCTAGACTTCGATTGAAATTCAATAAATCTGTTCCTGTGATTTAAGAATTCTTTTACTTTAAAAAAGGATAAGTGCCTATACAGGGCTTGCAGGCAAGACATATCTTGAGTAACTAAAACTATCATCCATAGGTGTACTGTTACTCAGTTCTAGCTGAGAGTTAATAGAGATTAATGAATTATTGAACGCTAGTATTTACTAAAAGAAAACAAATTCCATGATGCACAATTATAAAAACCATTAATGTATTTTTGCATACTTACTATGAAGGAGGATAAAATATTTCTTGTCATTAAACATGCATTCATTTATATTTGTGTGCTCCTGTTAATTTAAAATAGGTTAACGTCTGCCAGCATTCTGTGTTCCAGCTATAAATTTCATTGTTAGGATTTTATTGTTGTTTGCTGTAAAATTCGGTAAGATACAGAACTACTAAGCTGGGATTTGTTCTCCTTGAATCAGTAGAATCCAGATGGCATATAGAGGAATTTGATGTTCAATTCTTAAGGAGAAAGAGATACTTCCTCTTTACCAGTGATTTGGTACTCACTGAATTTTCTTGCAATTAAATTGGAGCCAAATTATTACTCCTGGCCAATGAACTGTTTGAGCACAATTAATGACTTTCTTGACAGTTGTACATTTCCCTTTCTTCCCTGCTGCCATAACCTTGGAAGCTACATGCTTCAGATGGCAAAGTTAAAAGACAGAGGAAGACTGGCTAACCTATATCAGATGTTAGGAATTTGTTTGACATCACAGCATGCCAAAACAATACACCCATGTTTACAATTAATCATGATCCCAGCTCTTACGTTAACTGATATATATTAAGGTAAAGACATAGCCATTAAATTTAATGGCAATTTAATGGCAAGTATCTGACAAAATACACTTCACTAGAAAAATCACATTTTAAGGCAAGATAGATTCATTTCAAAATCTGATGCAAGCACAAAGCCCAGCAAATATTATACACCATTTTCTCCATTTTTGATATTCTAAGTCATTAAGAGTCCTGAATATTGGAAATATAAGAAAGAAATCAAATACATGGCTTTGGGTACAAATGTAAATACTAGATAAAACCATTAGTGTGTCACTAATCTGAAGGGTAACTAAAATAGAATATAAGTAAAGAGGATAGCTATAACCCATCCTTGCAAGGATGACTGTTTCCTTTTCACACATGAAGCCCTTAAGGATCAGAGTTAAGGAATCAGGCAAAGATCACATAGTCATAAGTACATAGTATGTACTAAACGTTAAGTTAATTATACTCATTGCCAATAAGAATCCAGTTGAATCAGAGCATATCAAGTTCCCTTGAACTATCAAGTAAAACCTCTGGCGAAGTGATGATGTAAAACTCAGAGAGAGAACAGATGTACTGCAGGAGAACATGCTGTTTTTACAGGCACTAAAGTTTCTCTTAAAATAAATACAATCATTTAAAGTCGTTGAGTCATGGCTGGAGAAGCACCACATAGAGGTGATAGAGCAATTAAGAGTCCTGTGGGAAAGGAAAGAACTGAAAGAGATTCTCTATGGAGCAAACCTTAAATATACAAATTAAATTGAGTATAAATGGTAGATGAAACATGTCTAAAATTGGTTCCATATTAACATAGGATTTAACATAGTACACTAAGCCTACTTTTTGATCAAGCCTGATCTAAAGAGAATAAGGAAAATAACAGTCACATTTCAACCCTGGTTCAATCCCATCACTCTTTCTCAATTTAGTACAAGTGATTGGTTGATTTCTCACTCTGGCTAATTTCATCACTCTGTGGGCAAGCAAATTTTTTAGTGAAAAAAAATACAGTGTCTTTTGGATTTGAATTCTAGCTCTTTTTGTTATTTGGGCATCTTTGGTTAAGCCCCTTAATTAGTTAAAGGCTGTTTTCTTATTTTTCAAACAGAAATAACTCCTACTAACAGGGTTTATGTGAGAATTAAGGATAGTCAGGTGTTTAGACTCACAGCCACACATTAGGAGCCCAATATCGTTTTCCTTTCTTATCTTATAAAAGAAGGAAAATTACATGGCCAAGTTAAAAGGGGCCTGGAGTTAAACCTTGAAGTAACTTTAAAAATTTAATATATTGGTTCTGAAAAATTATGTATTAGGTTGGTAGAATTCCTAGTGAGGAATGCTTTGGGGAGTACAGTCCTTTTAAGACACATCATATTTTACTGAAAATTTAAAACTAACTTAACATTAACCACGCTGTTTTTAAAAACTATTGCAGTATTTACTTTTTAAAAGGACATTTAATCTTTTCAGGATAAATTCAATGCACTGTTCTGCTCATATCTTCACTTGGATGTGTAACACATATCTTAAATTTGAAATGTCCAAATCAAACTTATTTTTTTTCTGCTCCAATATGAATCTGTTTTCCTCTCAATCTTTGGAAATGTCAATTCCATCCTACTATTTCAAGAGCAAAACTTACTTTTCTCATTATTTTAAAATCCAAGACCAAACCAAAGCTTATCCTTTCAATTATATTCAAAATACACCAACTCTTTCGCTCCTATTAAAGTACAAGTCATTGCTAAATTGCATGTGGTTTATAGCAATTGTCCCTTACGTGTTTTTTTTTTCTACTTAGCCTCCCTGTATAGTTTATTCTCAAAAGAGAACTTTGAGTGGTGTTTTAAAAACATGAATTAGAGTACATCAGACCGCTGCTCAAAAGCTTTGTAGCATCCCGTCTCATTTAGAATGAAAGCTGGTGTCATTATAACGGCTTAGGAGACCCTTAATGATCTGGTCCTCATTAACTCTAGATTTTTACCAACCATTTCTTTCCTGACTCATTCCAGATAGTCTCAATTATTTGATGGACCTCCAAAAGAATATGCTCTTTATCTGTTCATCTGTTAAGTATAGAATGCTCTTCCTTACATTTTCACTCTCACTTCCTCTACTCAAATACTGTCCCCTCAGTGAAATCTTCCTGATTGCCTTTTGTAAAATATCAATAAAGCAACCTCATCCCAGATTTTCCTGTCTTCCAGACCCTGTTTTGTGTTTCTCCATAACACTCAGCAGCATGCGGACCACTTAATACTTATTTTTACTGTCTGATTCCCTTACGGACATATTCATTCCCATCTATTTTGTTTATTACTATTTCCTCAGTGTCTAGAATCGTGATGGGTCTATATATTCTCAAAAAAATATTGATTGAAAGAAAGAAGGAAGAAAGGAAAAGAGAAAAGATTTTATTTCCTTTTCTATGCCTTTAGATTTCTAAAGACAAATAGGCTTTGGAGATCATGATCCACATCTAGCTCTAGCATACTTCCTCCAAGATATCTATTGGATATCTTATAGAGAAAGAAAGTATTTCGGTTCACTTTTCAAATAAAGCCTCAATACTTTTATTTCCCTATAACATTTAGAGCAACTTGAGCCTTGATAGAATAATGTAGCCTTAGTAGTTTGCCAAGTTGTTTTGCTGATTCTGCAAGGCACAGCCCATGATATGAAGAGGGCATTGCAGGTTATAAGTCTGGATTACCTCATTGGGCAATAAATTACTGCCAAGTACATTGTGAATTTTGTGTCCTTAGAAACATAAAGACCAGTAGTTACTTTCCATCCTTTGGTAATTTTTTAGAGCCTTAGGGACTCATTTATCTTGTTAATAGTAATCCATGTTAATAACAAATTAGTGGATACACAGATATAAATGTGATGTGAGAACAATAATATTGGAAAAATCAGTGTTGGTTGGTAAATAGCCCAGTATTCCTCCATGTGCTAAAAGAATTACTATTTGTTGAGTGTCTACTACATAAAAGGCAATTTAAAAATCTTACCTTAGTTCTACAATACGCCTGTGAGATAACTATTGTTATTCCTAGTGAATAGATAAACAGACTGAATAAAGTTAAGGGTTTTATTCATGATTGTAGATAACGTACACATCCAGGCTGGGAATTAATCCAGCATCCATCTGATTTCACAGCCTGTGAATTCTTTTGAACATGTTATGTTACATTAGAAGTCTTGACTGTAGCATCCCTTTAAATCCAGTGGAATAATTGGCCTGCCTCTGCAGAGGACACTCTGAAAGTATATTTAGAAAATATATTGTTGTATTTCTACAAATGAAAAATTGTTACACTAGTATAAAGCAAAATAACCCAACTTTAGGTTGTCGCTAGATAGTAAATTAAGTTCAAAGGAAATTAATCTGCTATCAAAGTGGTATCCCAGCCATCACTTTCATCACTTGCAAAATGTCAGATTATGTAAATAAGTCAGGAATTACCTCTTATTATTTTATAGAATGAGGTTCTGTAGAGTTCATGCTGAATCAGAAAATGAACTCTATGTAACACTCATTAATTTTAAGAATTATTGCCGTCATTAGTTTCTGTCAATTCACAATTGCTTTAAGTGAGTCTAAGATATTTGAGTTTTTCAGGTTGTGCTACATATACATTTATTTTAAAAATGTTATACTTTGTCATTTTACTTGGCAGTTATTTGACTTTCCCCATGCACAGCATTTGGGAGTACTCGGCCGGGGGTGGAGTTGTGGGTGGTGAGGGGGGTAGTAAGCCTTTTTTTTTTTTTCCCCCAGAAAAGCCAGTTATTTCCTGATCATTTCAGTGTGATATATTTTTCCTTGTGGGTACTTAATACACCTTTTTAATTAACATGGTTAGTAGCTCTTAATTTTAAATTAGTTCATCATGATATAGTTTATCTAAGACGTATCTTTTGTGTAGAGGCTGTATCTTGGATAATATAGCTTATGTCTTGGGTATTGTAAAAACTATATGAAGCATTTTATGCATATACTTATCCTTACTACATGCTATCTGTCAGGTAAATATGTGTATCCTTATTTTACAAAGAAAATACATGAAGCTCTAATAGATTGTCACTTGCTCAAAGAAATTGGCAGAGCTGGCATCCAAATCCAAATCTGACTGCTCTATAGGTTGCATTCATTGTCCTTTACTCAATCTCTCTGTGACTTTGTTTGATATTTATCCATAAAAATAAAATAACACTTGTTTCATTTAATACACAAGACTGTAGTGAGGCTAAAGTTTAATAAAAAGTACCTCTTTTTTCTTAACAAATGAAGGATGCTCTCAGTAACGAGGAAACTACCATCATATTACAAACGAAATCGCCAGATTTACTAGGCTGCTCAAATAAACCTCCATGATCTAGAGAGAAAAGGGTCCACTTCTGTGCAACAACTTGCATCTCCCTGGAAGCTGTACAATTGTACTGAACCGTAGCGTTAACTGAGTATTCCAGTGGGAGACCACATTTGGCAAATGAAACTGCTAGTTAAAAGCCTTGCTTTGTGAGAACAAACTCTCATTACATAATAATGCCTGGAGAGCAGGTCTCTGTTTCCATAACTTACTAAATCTTGCCTTTTCTCAAATTACCATTTTTATGGATTTTACATACATGGCAGAAAGCTTCAGGTGATGGTATTCAGTCTGATCCATGTGGTCCGGAATGGTAATTGCATGTAGTTAATGCATATCCATTACCAGCATATTGCTACTTCATTTCCCCAGTAAAGCTAGAGAGCCAAACTCAGGCAGTGTCACATATTGGAAACTACAGAAAGAATTTCTTAGAATAGTAGAGTTTTTGAGAGAAAATGACTTGACTGAGGCAGATTCAGACTTCTTTTTTTTTTTTTTTTTTTTTTTTTTTTTTTTTTTTTTTTTTTTTTTTTTATTTTTTTTATTTTTTTTTTTTTTAAATTTATTTATTATTATTATACTGTAAGTTGTAGGGTACATGTGCATAACGTGCAGGTTTGTTACATATGTATACTTGTGCCTTGTTGGTGTGCTGCACCCATCAACTCGTCATTTA